>NW_027187904.1:0-57350 GCF_041381155.1 Argopecten irradians | reverse complement strand
CGATAGGAAAGATTTTATACAAACAACATTTTGTCACCAATTTCTGGCAATGAACTATGTTTCTACCTTCTCTGTATAAAAAACCACAAATTGGAAGTAATTTTGACCATAAAACGGAATGAGGCGTTGGACCGAGGATTCTGATTTTATATACAATTTTTAAAGGATGATTTTTTTTCTAAGAACGGGCAACAGTGGTCTGTTTGGTAGGGGGCGCTGCCCTTTGATTCAGTGGTTTAGTCAGTTCTAAGATAAAAATCTACTTGTGGAACTTAGCAAAAGTACGGGACACAGTATTCATCTTATAAAAATGGACACAGCCCTTCGAATGACCTTTCTGCAATTACACTACTTGATATATCAAAAATCCTGGTAGACAGTTGATGTAATGATAAAGTATCGTGTATGTATATGCTATAAGATTACAAATCAAATATCGGTGTGATGTGTCAACATAATGGATTTTGCATGTTCATAGGGTTCCCTACATACTATCTGTCAACAATACTTAGACCAAGAATAAAACGCTGTCAGTATGTGAATAAAGCATTGATCTGTTTTCCTTTGGCAGTTATGGAATAATGAATGCCGTCTGGACATTATGGCGAATCCAAATGAAGCTCGCTAGTTTTTCATTGTTTAACTTTACTGTTTATTTAGATAGTGATAAGAGAAAATTAATAAAATTAAAATAAAACAACAATGTCATTACTATCAACGCGGAAGAACCTAATCAACATTTGTAAATAACCATGATGTATGAACAATTTGTGAAATGCTGGGTTTGGATCAAACATCAAAATGGCGTTTATTTCAGCATTTAACGTCTTTCAGTTGGCTAGCACTTCATGTTCAAATTTATCATATAGGTTATAAAAGTCCAACTGGTAAGACGTTCACATTGCTTATATTTCGATTAATAACAAAGGTTATGTGATTTTGCATCAATACAAGGAACAAAGAACAAATTATTGCCAAAGACCGAACAAAACATTTAAACAAACTAACTTCCGTGAAATCGCTGGCAAACGACAGACACGTTATAATGACGTCACAATAAGTTGTTGATTATTCAAAAGACAGATGCAGGCCAAACTCGCTGCTTGGTAAGAATACATAGTAGGGCTGCAGTGAAATTGTAACCTGTGAAATTGTGTCTTTTCTGATCTATGGTACCATAATTTGTGATATGTTGACATTGAGCAAGCTGGTTACAACGGACATTTATTTTTATCACTCAATCGCAATCGAAACAATTTAATGTAGCAGTTTTGTGTTGAATTGATTTTCGCGCATATTTTTGTTACACAATTTAAACATTCCTTCAAATACCTTTGCATTTTGATTTTTCATAATAAAATTGTTAGAAGAGGGACGACTGGGGGTTATCTGTTGGCAGTACAATATCTCCGTTTGTGGTGTGCTAGTTTGGTGTCTTCAGTGACGACATGCTTCCATGTAAGAAAACACTTTGAAAAGACCAGGTTCCACTATTGTAAGGATGAGACACGAACATAATATACCACGTGTCATGTACCATGAAATACCCCAGTCCCTCCAAAACAAACAGACAACCACACAACGTGACATATTGTTACACATGGAAAGGCCTGTCCTTCACCTGTCAATGACTGTTAATTACGGACGTTGAACAATAAGGGAGACAAACAAAACAAACAAACAAAATATATTACAATGATCTTAAACTTGTTAAAAATTATTTTGGTCCGATTATTACAATAACTAATGTTTAAATTGGTATGGGGCAGAATATAAGGGAGATAGATTGTAATTGTGCTCTAAAAACAATTAACTACGTACCGATAAGGGCCCGCAGATTGGCAAAAAAAAAAAATGGTTTTTCAGCGACAGATAATTTTTAAGTCCGCCCCACCTCTAGGTCGCGAGTTTTCGAATCCGCATATGGCTTGCAGTTGCCAATCCATTGACCATCACGTTTACGTAAGGCATTTTTCTGGTTACTACCGGCTTTCACTCATCATCATAACCTGGCACATTATTAGATGGCCCTGACTGTTACTAGGACGTCAAACATTAATAAACCAATTGTAACCGAAATATGCAACAATTTCTGTTTTACGAAGGACGTATCCATTGGATAAATTATCACGAAATGCTTTTTTTCTAGTAAAAGATGGTGTCTTTCCGCTCATTTCACATTAATTGTGGTCACCCGATTGTATTAGCCTGACTATCAAACTATTTAAGAACGAAATTGTTTTTCAGTGATTTTAAAATTTGATAAATTAGAAATATATCTTTGAGTTTGGGCTTTCATGAATACTGTAACCGTACAACATAAATGGTAATCAAATTTCTTTAGGGTGTATGGCACAATTTAAACTACATTTCCGGAAGTATCAAAGTATACACGATTTCACTTAAATGTCACCATTTCATCTGCCCCGAATAGAACATGATACTTTTAGCCTTATGTTCGGTCGTAAAGGTGGAATAAACGTCAGTAAAACATTTACCAGTTTTCCGTGTCTGGATAAAGATAACCTTTATAGTATTGACCTTCTCACCACCTCCTCACCCCCAAAAATAAGTAAATTTAAGTTACCGTGTACTGTTCGGAGAACATTCATCGTTTAAGTTTGGTATTGATGAATTCAACCCCTGTCATGTTTCAATTGACTAATATATCATTTATCATCTTTGTATATCCTATTCCTAATTAATTGTAGCTATACTGAATATCTTTGCTTAAGACAGGTTTGGCAGTCTAAGCAAATTAAAAGTTGCTTGGCCCGGATGGTAAATAAGTAAGATTAACGTAGCTATTAAGAATGTATTCTTCTTGAGGTTTCCAGTCCCTGTTGCAGTCTCGTTTCGACAAAGACTCAAGAGAAGTTATGAGATTTTCAAATACAATTTATCAATATCTGTAGCAAGTTGCCAGTTTTGCAAATTTTGTCAAAAAATTATAGTTCTAACTTTAGCAGATTTTTTTATACGGGGATTTTAAGAAATGGGGCCCCCATTTAGCGGCCATTTTGAAATCGTGTCTTTTTTCCGCTTCAAGTAGAGCCACAGTTTTATCATTTTTTACTGAAATAGTTTTTACTTAAAATCATCACTGCACCAAGCATTTTTAGCTGTATTGAGCTAATTTTTGCTGTAAATCTTTACTTTGTTCCTGAGCTAATTAAAATATTGAGCATCTATTGTAGGGAAATGATTCAACTTTTTTTCACTTTATTTTTATATTTAATGGTAAATTTGAGCATTCTTTTAATTTTTACTCTAAAATACTGAAAAATAAAAAATATTCAAGTGGGGGCAAAAACAGTAAGCACACGGACGCCCCCATTTTTCTGCCTGATTCGAAAGAACAACCCTTTTCCTATTGATATGCAAAAATATTAAACGAAAGTTTAATACCAGAACTTTTTTCTATAAAGGGTTAGATTTCGGCAAAAAATGGCTGAAAATGGTGCCTTTGTAGCTCAAAATTAAGGGGTAGGGGCAGCATATCTTGTTATTCTGAGAAAAAATATCAGTCTTTTTGATCAAAACTGGTATATTTTAAAAGCAGACTACTGAAAATGAAATTCTACAAACATAAATACATATCAAACACCTCATTTTAGGAAAATTATGACTTTAAGTATCTCTGTGTATATGGTCAAAACGGCAAAATTCCCATAAAATCCAATATTTTTGTCAAACTAGGTATCTTTGAGTGACAGTAGCTCAAAAATCGAGCACACGGACATATGTTTTTTCTTTCAATTTTCTTTCATGGTAACTCCTCTTTCCACGCAAGGATCCTGTAAGTATGGTGCACCGTGTTGCGATATGTTGCGTGTGTGAAGTGCGTGCGTGTTTTGGAAGACTGCAGTATGTTCGTGAATTGATTTCTTGTTTTTTGGAAGACTGCAGATGTTCGTGTCGTGTATGAAGTGAGTGGGTATTTTTTGGGGGAGACTGCAGTATGTTCGTGTTGTGTGTGAAGTGCGTGCGTGTGTTTTGGAAGACTGCAGTATGTTCGTAAATTGATTGCTTGTTTTGGGAGACTGCAGAATGTTCGTGTTGTGTGTGAAGTATGTGCGCGCTTTGAGTGACTGCAATATGTTCGTGAATTGCGTGCTAGTTTTGGGATACTGTAGTATGTTCGTGTCGTGTGTGAAGTGCGTGGGTGTTTTGGGAGACTGCAGTATGTTCGTGAATTGCGTGCTAGTTTTGAGATACTGTAGTATGTTCGTGTCGTGTATGAAGTGCGTGGGTGTTTTGGGAGACTGCAGTATGTTCGTGTTGTGTGTGAAGTGTGTTCGTGCTTTGGGAGACTGCAATATGTTCGTGTTGTGACTATTTGCATGTAAAAGTTGAACTCGTAAACTAAATGATTTTTATTTCTAGCTGGTACATTTCTATGAACTGTCATCTAAAGATTATTCAAAATCTATCTATTCAATACGAATATAAACCTTACAATACGACGCATATAAACCTTAAGTATTTTTTCTTCAGTCACAAAAGTTACTTACTTTAACTACCAGACTCATCGTTTTAATTAATTAAGATATGACTGAAAATTCAAGTAACAAGATGATCTCATGAAAAACGTCAATTATATATTTTATTGAAATCATTTTTAAAAAGTAACTCATATCGTCTAAAACTACAGGTAATTCTGTGAATAAGGAGTCTCCAAGTATCCACTTATTATTCAATGCAATTGAGGCTGGAAAGTACACGGGTCCTCCATGTTGATAACCCCGAGGGATATCAAGAAATCCCCATCAGGCGAAATAACCAGCCCCAACTACCGTAAATACTGGTTATGTTGTAATAAATATACAATAGATGTTGTGCTGTTTTAATGTGATACTACGTTTTAATGATAGATAAACAGACTATGTTTCATTTAATGGGGTTGATATTTTGTCTTAAAGAGAATAGGTGTCCAGTCTAAGTACCAATCTGGGGAAAGAAACCGTTCATAATGTTCTATGATTTATAAACTACAATCGGGCACCTTACAGAAAATTACTGATATTTAACACGTCACGAGATTTACAAAATTATCCTGGGGAATTAACTTCTCTCTTTCCTTTGTCAGTCTATCTCTCAGGTCATAAGCATCTCCAGTTATTCATCCATATGTTTGTTCATATGTTTGACAACCCATATTTTTATTACGACTACCTTCAATAAAACAATAATTAATTTAGATATAACTCTCACGTAGAATTTGTCTAAACGATTTATGGTCTACTACAAAAATACATTTTAACCTTAAAGGAGTAATTAAAATAATACAAATGTCTCGACTCTCGACTGTCCTCATGTATATGGAAACCGATGTCAGCTCTGTACAATCCGTCTTGAACTTCCAATACATGGATAGTTTAGGGACATGAGATCTACTACGTAACAACGGAGCAGAATTTCAATAACACTTTAATTATTTAACTAATCTAATGAAAAGTAAAACATCGAATATTGACAACTCATTGATAATGCTAATATTTGATCAAGCATATTTAAAAAAACGTAATACAGCCATTTGTGAACCACTTTAAATAACGTAAGATTTTTTTTATGACAATATAATGTATCTGAAAAGGTAAAAGAGGTGTTGTAAGAGCGATTTAAGTAGTTCTAGACGTTGAATGTGCTTAATTTCGTTCGGGTTCGGCTACCAGAAATTTTGAAACCACCAATTCATAATTGCAGCGATTGAGCTATTATTCCCAGTGCACATTCATTTGTAGGCAGATCACAGCGATACCGTCTACTCCTGGACCAGCTTTCATTATTTATATTTATTTCACAACAGTTTATTACCATTATAAACACTCCCAATGCACACCCAGACTCCATTTCCCTTTAACCGAAACACGTTTAATTCTTACTTTTTTTTATTTTGATATAAAGTAAAAGGTTTTTGATAATTTTAGACAGCTCCACTTTTTTTAGCTTACTGTTAATCCTAAACTTATCAACTATTCCTGATCATTAACAAAACTTATTACTTGAATGTTAATTTCCATAACGCGGGTCGTGTTATGTTTCTCTCGTTTTCCTAATTGACTAGCACCACTCAGCGCCGAAACTTTAAAATAATGCTGTATTGTTAATATATTCGGTTTTAAAGATTTTGTGAATTTACTGTAGATACTCTCGAATTACAAAAACACAAATTACATTATATCCCATCGATAAAACTGAAATATACTACTTGGTATGCTAGCTTTTATTTCTAAACAATTCAGTAGTTCGCAGCAATTACATTCCTAGAGAACATCACTATCTCTATTGGCTATTCATTGGCTATTTATCTCCGCCGTCGTAAAATCGGTCGTGGTGATACAGCATTGCAAATACGACAATACATACTTATTGGTCATCAGACCGTTTGCTTGACTTGGCAACATCTACATCTAAAAGAGGACATCTGTGTCATTTATATGCTTTAGACTTTATTCAGTGTTTTTTTTTATACTGGATAGGATGTATCTGTGGCAAAAACGCTTGCTAGTGCATGCAATGGCATTTTTAGAAATGATTCTAGATATAAGTACACCGAAGCAACGAATACGATTTCTCTGACGATATTTACATTAAATATGTCTTTTTTAAAATATTTCTCTCGTTTTTATAATCAATTCCAATCTCTCAGAACACCCCCCCCCCCCTCCTCTCTTTAGTTTTTTTTCGAAAGATGCCATACAATTCAAGCTCCAAGACTTTTTTAACGATATTTTTCCTGACAATACCGCATTGATAACATATTGAAAAGAAACAAACGTTTTATCGCAAATTTAAAACAAGTTTGCGGAGAGCAACATTCGTGGATTTAAAACAAGTTTGCGGATAGCAACATTTCAACAATTTAAAAAAAGTTCGCAGAAACAACATTCGCAGATTTAAAAAATGAAGATAGATTATTATGAATATAAACTCACGTTCGCGAATATATCATTGATTATGAATTTCGCGAAAACTAATCGCACGCAATGTGAGATTTGTTTAAGACAAAACACCGACATTAAAACGAGAAATGATTAAAACCTTTTCCCTGTTGAGATAAATCAACACCCTATGTCCTCCTTCAAACGGATTGCATATGATCCGGTATCATTGTTATTAGTTAAATTCACACACCAAAACATTATAGGAAGTATTCATTACTCGAATCTCGATTAGCACAAAATAGAAAATGGTGAAGTTTAAGTTTCAATGCCTGATAATTATCATGACATCACTGCGCACTGAAATACAACTGTACTTCATTCGGCTTTAACGTATTACCAATATTTCTGAAGACAGGATGATATGAACATTGAGAAGTCGAAAGATAAGAAAAGTGGTTTAGAACTTCTGTCGTCTTTATCGGAGGGGTAGATTTTAGATTTTAAAATAATAGTATATTACGAGTTGAAACTAACACCTTGAGGAGCATACTGGTTATAAAATAGCTCTCTCCCCTCCCCCACCTCTCTCTTTCTCGTTCTTCCCTCACTCTCTCCCTCTCTCTCTATCTCAAATACAGCTTTTTATATTTATGTATATATTCTCTTGTAAATGCCATCTTGTCTGTAATTTGAATGTTTTATTATTTTTGGGAACGGGCTTTATATAAGTTGTATAACTTGTGCCCAATCCCATTGCACATTTTGCAATAAAATATGTTTAAATCAATACCAAGATTTTTTATTGATAATGAATTACGATTTTTTACGGAAAAGTCGGCATTTATCTTATCTATATCATCGAAGAATGTTTAAGTAATTAACGTAAATGGACGTTTGGCATGGCGCGGCGTTATATAAATGACGTTGTATTCAGATCATCTTGATGATTATGTGAGATTTATATTTGTTCAACTGTTATATCCAATGTAGTGTAACTGATAAAAATATGACAGTAAAAATGACAGGCCCGTTTTCTAATGAGATCATTAAGCGATAACAATGTACCATTATCAAGCTTGTAAGTGCGATGATGCGATGATAGGTATATACATTTTTGTCTTTTGTTGTGTCTTCATCATTCCCTTTTTTCAGTTTATATTTGAAACATCACGGGAATGATAAGTACGGAGCCCACGAAGGGACATGGAAATATATTTATTAATCCGTGCACACGGTTTGTCAATCCGTTCGCACGGATTACTAATCCGTGCAGACGGTTTGTGAATCCGTGCACACGGTTTACTAATTCGTGCACACGGTTTGTGAATCCGTACACACGGTTTACCAATCCGTGCACACGGTTTGTCAATCCGTTCGCACGGATTACTAATCCGTGCACACGGTTTGTCAATCTGTACACACGGTTAACTAATCCGTGCACAAGGTTTGCCAATCCGTGCACGCGGTTTGCCAATCCGTGCACACGGTTTGCCAATCCGTGCACACGGTTTACTAATCCGTGCACACGGTTTGTGAATCCGTGCACACGGTTTGTCAATCCGTTCGCACGGATTACTAATCTGTGCACACGGTTTGTCAATCTGTACACACGGTTTACTAATCCGTGCACACGGGTTACTAATCCGTGCACACGGTTTGCCAATCCGTCCGCACGGATTCACAAACCGTGTGCACGGATTACTAATCCGTGCAAACGGATTGACAAACCGTGCGGACGGATTGGCAAACCGTGTGCACGGATTAGTAACCCGTGTGCACGGATTAGTAAACCGTGTGCACGGATTAGTAATCCGTGCGTTCGGATTGACAAACCGTGCGGACGGATTGGCAAACCGTGTGCACGGATTGACAAACCGTGTGCACGGATAAGTAATACGTGCGAACGGATTGACAAACCGTGCGGACGGATTGACAAACCGTGTGCACGGATTAATAAATATATTTCCATGTCCCTTCGCGGGCTCCGTAGATAAGAGATAACAAAAGAAAATTTCTTTTTTTTTACTTTTTTAATCTATATTCTCTTTGATTATATAACAGTAGGAATTCTAGCAGATGACATACATGTGATATTTTTAATTGCATTTGTAAAGGACGCTTTGGTAAACATCTTCGGTATAGTTTTGTTTCTTGTAATGTTGATTTGTAAGGTCGTAGTTTCGTTGCGGTGCAGTGTGGAACGCACAATTGTAGGTTCCGTACGTTTAGTGAGTGATGCAGGAGTCCACTGACTACGTGGTTTTCAATGGATGCTTACATAACAAACACAGGGGCATTAAACATCGATATTTGGTTACGGCATCTAAAACCTGATACATCTAATGCAACGGTAGCTAGTTACAAGATATTGTTCTATATAATAGAAGGGAACATATAGATGTAATTAGGAATTATCAGTTTCACAACTACAAACATATAGATATAATTAGGAATTATATAATAACCCCAACAGAACTTTACTTCCATTTACCTTTACATATATAAATGTCCCATTATAAATAGATATACATTTTGGATGACCCAAAAGATTCCAAGATTTAATATATAGACATACTGTAGATATATAGATATATTTGATATTTTGTAATAAATATAATACTACTCGCTTTTGTAAATAAACACACAGTTACAAATTTTAAATTATCGCTTGCTAACCTCTGGAACCATAGGCCGCATTTGCCGTAGTATCATGAATAATTCATTACCCAGATCCTGGTCATTTGATTGGCCCCGCCTAAAACCAGGCGGATGTAATCAAATGTCGTGTCTCAAAACATTCTTCGGGTATAATTTGGAACACTTTATATATGTAATGGCGTATGTGATACATGTATATACAAAATATGTTTTTGATATTTTGTAACAAATATAATACTACTATACGCTATTGTAAATAAACACACAGTTACAAATTTTAAATTTCTAATTCTAAAATCCTCAACATTATAATTTAATACTAAATTCTGTTATCGACTATTCTAAACATCTCCGGTTTATTTTCTTTCATATCATGAAAGACGATGAAATATGAGTTCACCGCCTCACTGTTGGCCTTCTGCTGAGCACTCACCCCTGTGAGGAAGGATCTAGGTTCTGTTCCCTGGCCGAGACAAACCATAGTCTATACAATTGAAGTTTCTACTCCCGCTTCGTGCTTAGCTGTATAGTGGGAATATTAAAACTAGATTGTATTTGTCAATATACAAAGATCGAATGGAGAGTCGTGACATATTTATGGCAATGTGTTTTAGTAAAAATGCCACTATAAAACGGAAAATACAATTAGCGCAAATATACTTGAATACAAGATATCTGATACCAAAGACGCTTAATTCATATAACAGCAAATTTAATTCTACCATGTATCATATTTACTATAAGTCAACATTTATATGAAATCTTACACCTAACTAGAGAAGAAACCAGTCGACAATATGTAAAGAAATAAACATATCTAAATGAATACCAAATTAAACAGGTCCCTTGAGATTCGATCACAGATCAACAATACGTTTTAAATGGAAATAAATGAAAAAGAAAATGGGCATTAATGGGATGTTTAGGCTTCTGTTGAAGTAATGAAATTGTCGTCTTTTATTTAATGTCATGCCTAACCCTGTTATTGACCTAGGACTGACACAAAACGATACTTAGTTCTATTTTATATCGGACTTAACACTAACAGGAGAGCGATTTATTTTAGTAAAAAGTTCATTCAAAATGTCCCCGACCGCCCTGGAGCAGTAAACGTTAGAATTTACAGACGACATTACACAAACTTTACGAGAAATCATACATATATATTCTCGGGAAGCTTACAAAAGTACTGTTTCATCACACAGTTTTCTTCGAAAAGTACAATAATCTCCCATAATATAATTCTACTTGTAACTTTTCTACTTTTCCATTGGCTGAAACATTATGTCTCTGTATATAAAGTCGCATTTAATTGGTTAATACAACAGTTATTTTTTTCTAAGAGACTATTATTCACCAATAATAATTGAACTAAGAGAAAACTGTCTACCAATAACAGTTGAATTACAGGGAAAAATACATTATATACAATATTAATTTGAAGTTAGTTTTATGATATGGAGATATAACATAAAACTCATAGCTTATTTTCATCATAAATAAGCACTTCGCTTAGAGAACACGCATATTTATTTTTGTTTTTACTTTTTTTCTACTTTTTCATTTTTTTTATTGTTATTATTGTTATTTTTTTTCTCCTCTTTTTTTAGTTTTTGTTGTTATTTTCTTCCTCTTCTTTTTTTCTGTTGTTGTTGTTTTCTTCTTTTTTTTGTTTTTGTTTGTTTTTTTTTCTTATTTTTTCTTTCTTTTCTTTTCTTTTCTTGTTTGTCACAGCTACATGTTAAAAGGATTGGATCTATTGATTTTACTGTTTCCCTTAGTGATGTAGCACTATAAATTGACAAGAGTTCCTCTTTAACAAGGAGACATCATATGGCCATACAGCAGCCTAACAAATCTTTACGATATTCACACGCGCAGCTTATATAACCAAACATATCAAATCGAAAATACTCCCTGGCTGCCTTCGACTGGCAACTCTTGAGTATGAGTGAGGTTATTTATAGTAATGTCAATCTCTTTATCAGTCGAATGCTCTACTCCGATCCGAGAGTTTTCGTTTATACGGTGTGACTGGTTGGACATCTAGCTGTTCGTTTGTGAATTAAAGATAAATCTCATGTTTTTTATGAAATTTCAAACGAGCCTTGACAAAGCCCTCATAAGCTTATACAAAAAATGCAGGTCAGTGATGATTTTTACTTGAAATAATAACTTAAACAAATGGTCGAACCGGTTGTACCGAATACACGCAAACGGTCTGTCTCGTTCCGCCATTTTAACTCTGATCAAATTCTCTTAATACGAGGGTTGACTAATGGCCATGCCTGATACCCATAGGATGTTGACATACTGCCGATCAACGTTATCCTGTTATCACCTTGTCCGATAATCTATAGGTAATTAATCATACTTTCATTGGTGAAACTCTGAAAACTACCTTCACCTTCAGTATCAAATATATGTTTTAGTATACTCGAATAAGAACCCTGCGCGTTCAACTGCCCGAGTCGAAGGCAGCCCCTATGATACATGTGTTCGGCGCATTATCGCTTGCTAACCTCTGAAACCATAGGCCGCATTTGCCGTAGTATCATGAATAATTCATTACCCAGATCCTGGTCATTTGATTGGCCCCGTCTTAAACCAGGCGGATGTAATCAAATGTCGTGTCTCAAAACATACTTCGGGTATAATTTGGAACACTTTATTTATGTAATAGCGTATGTGATACATGTATATACAAAATATGTTTTTGATATTTTGTAATAAATATAATACTACTCGCAACTTCTGTTTAACTTTAAATATGTGATTACTTTCAATTTTGTTAATTGTGTTTATTGTTTATTATACATGTTTGATAATATATACTTGTTTCTCAGCTCAGAATACCTGTGTCATGCTTCAGTACTTATCCAGATCTGTATCGTTTAGTTTCTCGTTTTGTTTTTTGTTTCACTAACACAAGGGTGCGAACAAGCTTATTCATTGGTTGGCGGTCATAGCAAATACGGCCTATGGTCCGAGGGATAAGTAAGTTGTACTGTAACGTACACCTGGGAGCGAGGATTATACATGATGACCCGATCAAACTCAAGGTTATGGCGCATGAGACACCGTTTGGAAAATAATAGAAAATCTGTTTACATGTACTAACTCAGCCACATTTTATGTGTATTTGGTAGTAAGGGAGGTAACGTCTTATATGTATGGCAACGTTACTGTCAAATTTATATTGCATGCCATTATTTAAAATGAATGTGTCGCCGCTTTAATGCTAAATGTTCGCTGTACAGACTGCAATGTTGTAAAACTAAGGGCTACTTCCTTGTCTTAAGACTGAAATCTCTGTTCCGATAGATATGTAATGGTGGACAACGCTTCTCCGAAAACAATTAAATAAGAAATGATGCCAGAAGTTCTAACGAGAAACCAAAAATGGATGATGGAGCATTTCCGGTCCAGTTTGTGGGTGTCTTATGGATGATTGGAGAGCACTTCCGGTGTATTGCAATAAAAGGGAGACATCCTGCCAGTCCGGCAATTACTACTTCTGCTTGAAGAAGGGTATTGATTCAGGAAAGATACTCAAGGACGGTAAATTGTTGGTTATCTATCGATATATAAAAGCTGCCGTGTCAGACCGTTTCCGATGCATGGCAGCTGAGAATAATTCTGTTGAGGTCTACAATTAATTTACATAAAACAATTAATATTATTAAATGTAAAGTTGTATAAAAAACACTGTGTGATGATATGTGAAGGAGAACAAACTGTTATTGCTTTAGACAAATCTTGTTATCTCGAGGTCAACAAGACCATCGTTAGACATCGTAAAATATCAGAGAGTAACATGATTTCAATTCAATTCGAATGCATAAGGAGTTTCCGACTGTTTAGTTCCCGAAAAGCCTGGTGTTAGACCATTTCCATCGTATGATGAATTCCACACTAATATCAAACTTGAAAGAATTTCAAAATTTCTTCACACATCTTAATCTACATATATTGCCCAAACAACACATTTGAACTGTTGCACCTTAAATATCAAATCAGCAGGCTCCGAACCATTCACCTTTCTATGAAATCTTCTGCTCTAAAGGGGATTTCCAGAAATCTATTTTTGTTTTGATTTCGTGGTCCCTATTGTGTCTTCATATCTACTGTGTCTTATCTTACGCGGTCAGCATGATATTTTTAGAACACAAAATAGAAAATGTAAAACTCTTTTTGTCATTACTATTCAAAATTTCAGTTTTATGTTATGATATGATAAATAACCAGTGTAGATTTTATTTTGACATCCCGATAACTGGCACGATGTGAACAGTATCGCCTTCATTAGAGAACGAGTAGCGAGATCGAGGTAATTGGACCCATTACAATGATATAAGTATATAACTTATAGGATATAATTATATTCAATGGAGCCGTAATCGACATTTAACATTGAATTTTGATTTCGATTCCCAAGACAACTCGTACACTTTTATACCTCTTTACTCTTTATACTCCTGCAGTTTGGTCAGGTGCCTGATGAAGGGGAAAGGGTACACATACATAAAATGTTCACTGGTTATATAACAATATATTTTTATAAGTCATGCCTTATCACCTGTCAGTGAGTAATACGTTTAGAAATTGAGATCTCACAGCCGGGCCTTAAATGCCACTGACCTTTAATACCGTATAGTTGCAAAATATTGCGGATAAAAATTAAAGCTTCGCGATTTGCTGTTTGCAACTCTTTTGCTGGTATAGCCTTTAAAATCGTAATTCACATGAGAGATAAAACCATGATTTTGATAAATTCAGCGAGATATTTATTTTCGGGAATTTAGCGAAATTGAGAACCCCGTGAATATTAACAATTATAGAGTAAAGCGCTAATGTAAAGTGTGACAAGGTTCACATTTAGGTTTCATTTATTTGTGTGGTATTATATGATAATGAGTTAATTATATACAATTAAACATTTTTATGAAGGTAGATATATCCGGTATTTTGTGGGAAGTAGAGTTGAAGAGATTAAACGCTGGCAGATGAGAATTATTTGCACATTCGCAGTAATTAGGGCTATTGTGTATACTCGTAGTGTTAGAGTTACTTAGAGGAAATTAAGAATATGAGTTAAACCTGCCAGACGTATTAATTGTTTAGACATGTCAATTACTTGTCCAGTTCTATGGGTAAACGGTACAGGGTTAACCACTCCCATTTAATTGGTTGTTTGACCAATGGAAATAGTTTGATGCTGTATGTTGTCAATTGTGTTATTTTTGTATAAATACAAATGTTTTAGAAAATTAAGTCAGATTTCGGATCACAGTAGTGACCGTCTCACGTAAAATACTGTAGTCAATTTGGACAACGTATCGTTACCGTATTGGATTATTAATTTTACCTTTACTGTACTTGAGGACTTTTGCATGTAATGTATACTCTTGGACTTATGTATCGTAGATAATTCCTTGATAGTAGACCAGGAAAGACAGTACTAAATTATCGTAAATAAAAATTCAGTAACTGTATATCGGTGTCGTCTCCTCATTGTCATTCATCCTTTGCCAATTCCATCCATCAATCAATTAACGTAAGATTTTTCTGATAGCTTCAAAAATAAAAAAATTACTCTTGCACTGGACTTCTTTAAGATATCGTATCTAGTCCAACACACTGCCATGTTCTATATCATCCCATCGGTATCATTTTAACGGCTTCTCCAATTGGAGGTTATTTTCATAGTTATCTAAAATATCTCATTATCATATTATATCATCTTCATTTGACCTACATATCGTATTTCGCAATAACAATAAGGGATGGCATGAAACCTGACAATGCCCCGGATATCAAGATATATTGATGAAAGAACAATGCCGGCATTGTGTGTTTTGTTATCTTTGATCTGGTAATTTAGAGCATTTCGTGACTTCAAGTCATTCATGGAGATGGAACACGATAGGGAGTGTTGAAGGTCACATCCTAGTTTTAGTATCACCTAAAACGCCAAAAGTCAAAACCACTCTCTAATAATTCTATAGTTATATTTGAGTCATCTTAGTTACATTCCTAGCATAATGTACCCTATCATTTTGGCCTAATTCAACATTTAACATGAAATATTTCACTGATAATGGAAATCCACTTTTGAATAGGATATTTTCTAGTTTATGTAAATTAGGGGATAGATATTATGTCATTTTTCATGAATCTACTGGAGATTAGATCATGAATTTTAGTTTTAACACTAGACGAAATTGAGTGCTAAAAAGGCAAAATTAATTATCTTATCCAATTCTTGCCCCACGTGGGAAGCAGACACGAAACATAGAGGAATCTAATACGTTGGATATGCAAACTGTATATATATTTTGAATCAAACAAATATTCCGAACAGTATAAGATTAAAGGCTATAATTCACCATGTCTTGACAACTGTCAAAAAAACTATACAGATGGAGCTTTTTTCGGTTATTTTTTAATATGAGTAGGAACCTTATTCATGACATAGGGTTGAAATCCATGAGACCGTCAAGATATCTCTACTCATTTGAAACTCGCTTCAAACGAATTCTAAAAACCAGGTTGACTGTATCGTTTTCATGACGGTCATTATTAATGTAATACAGCCGTAACGAAGCAAAAGTTATTTCGATAAAAATTGAGTTGTAATTGAATTTTTTTTATCGATGAAAGATTTTGTAACTAGTGTTTTTAAAATTGGTATAAAGCATATCTAAAAGAAATATGAAATATTGACAAATCATTCGTTTGAAAAGACAACGTTTCAAATGTAATTTGAACATAATCTTAAAAAAATCAAACATTTTGACAGTGAATCCTAATCAATACATATCGATCTGCATACTCTAGAAGTATATCAGCTATAAATAACTATAAATCACTTATAAGCAATATGACGACATGATACAAATTACGATATTTACCGAAGGAGATCAAGAGAAAGTCAGAAAAATATGCGATAACTTGCGCAGTCACCATTCTCGATACCCCAGGGGTTATCTTCTATGACGTTATATCCATCCCTGTACTATCTCATATACATGTATCATGTCAGTGATAGTAATTCCTGGCGTATCAAGGGTGAACAGTCATATACTTAATTTAAGAAGTATTATAATCACTTAGTAGAAACGCAACTCGCTGGACCATTAAATCGTGGTTATAAATCGAGGCATAAAAATGAAATAACAAATCTTTTTTAATTTATTAAACATTACCCATTAAACCATAGGTAAAAAAGTTCTAATTAAATCCATATAATTTTGTTTCTGATTGTTAGTGGCGACATGGCTGTACATGCAAATTGTAGATGTCGTTGTACTGATCCGGAAGAGGATTTGATATCATTGTATTTGAAAGAATAGAGAATGGAAATAGATATCATGAGATCACTTTCTTTCTCATTCATTTTTCATAATATACCGACGGTAGTAAAATACTATCATTTGCACTAGATAACCTAACGTTAAGATGACCTTCTATAGGCCTTATATTGACAAAGATATATGTTCAGACTAATATTTGCAACGTGCTGAAAGGAACAGTTTATCTGCTATTATAATATATGTCCTTAATGCACATTATCATATTAAAATGAGAATAAATATTACTCGTGTATACCCCTAAAGAAGTTAAAAAGCATAAATTGATATTCGAGGCGATCTTCCCGTTTGATCCTATATCTTTAGCGATTTAACCATCACAAGTCCTCCTAATCGCTACTTTATTATGCCACATCGTATCAATCGCGATAAACTACACGACCTTAGCATTTGTTTGGATCATTTGATAATAATCATCCGTGGATCATGATATAATATCTAACACAGACTATTTCTCAAAACATTTTTGTGAAGCTAATCAAACTTTCTTAGCGGCTATCTGTAAGGACTATGTTCTCGTCTCATATCTCCGTGGTATTACCTACGAACACAAAATAAAAATAAAATTATTTGTAACAATAGATGACATCGTGTTACTCCTTCAAGCATTTTAAGCTCGAAAAAATCAGCAATTGACAATGCAATTTTTGTGTCAGTAAATGTATAGATAAAAAAAAAACGGTAAAACAACATGGTACATCATCACGCTGTTGAGATTGAAAGCATTTATATATCGCTCAGATAATCTTAACTTGACACAGTTCATTTTACAGAAATGCGATCATTTTAAAACTACTTACATGTATAAACAATCGTGTTATGTGTATATTGCATGTTTGGAACGTTTGATTTACCAGCAATGCAAAGTAAGTGGTTTTGGAGATTCAACGACAGTGCTGTCTTGTCAGCGTCATTCAAATGCTCAATTAAGTATATTTAGTACTCGCAGCGCTACAAACATCCAACAATCATGAACGGTAACACATTCAGAAGCATCGTAAAGTTTGAAAGACATGCATCGTGTTGACAAGATAAAACGCTCCATAGGGAACCTGTCAAATCCTTACACCGAAATCTCCTTCCACATGTCGTTAACTTCGTGTCTACTGTTTCGTGTTAAACGATATTGAAATTTAGTCCCAGAAGTAACGTTTATTTATCTCAACATTGCATTCCGCTGATCTCGTTCACGATAGTCTTCTTCTATTGTTCAATATTCACCGCTACCTCATGTACCCATGTAGATGTTGTTTTCAACATTGGAGTCCTTTTGTATTTCCTCTGGAGTTTAATATTCTACAAGTCAAGTTATCAATCCCTTAACGCTTTATGGACAAGTTTAAGATTTTTTTATCTAATTATTTTCGATTTCGAAACCAGATTTTGATTTGTGTGCCATCAGCTATTAATAATATCATAAAAACATATACAAATAACCACAATGACAGAAAATAATCGGTCGAATCATTTAAGCAATTTTCATAAAAGTAAAACAGAAAATGCAAAGCTAAAAACAAAGAAAAAACTAATCTAATTGCAGTACTGTATATCACATTATACGCCTCCAGTTGATCATTGACTTTGGTGATAATGATTTTGAAATAAACCGTGTGATGCAATGGAATCGAGGAACTTATATAAAACCAATTTTAATAAAAGCCGAAGTTCCCATTGACATTCAAAGTTAACTTGCATATTTGTGAATCACGATTTATCTCTGTGAGCCCGGTTCCACAGGATAACTTCTACTAGCTTTTTCTTTTCCTCTTCACTTTCTTCTCTCTGTTCTTAAAAAAATAATAGGTAGATAGATTATTACATTTTGTACAAACAGATGATTTCATAATATGTTCTGTTAACTAAGATAGTTCATAGAAATTATGTGCACATGTCGGAATAATAGGCTATTGAGTCAGCTAAGTTTCTAAGATAGCTAATTATCACTCGGTATATATTATAGTGCGCACATATATATTATACAAATATTTCATGGGTTACTGTGCTCTAGTTCATAATATTTAACCCGAGGTGATGGTAATCAACAAATGTTATATTGCACGAGGCCAAAGGCCGAGTGCAATATAACATTTGTTCATTACCATCACCGAGGGGTAAATATTATGAACTAGAGCACAGTAACCCATGAAATATTTGTTTTATTACATAATCACCAGTTTTTCAGTTGAATATTTTTTTATAAAACGAATACGACAATCACTTAACAAAATCACCAACACCGTACCGTACGGGAAAAAAAACCTTAATATCCTATTGAAGATTGACGTATAACCCACGTACGTCACGTTGTAACTCCGGTTTGGATGTCTTATTGTCTTTTTTCACATTATTAGACCTGCTTGCAGCCCCTTTTGATCTAATACATTCATCGTGTCCGTCCTTTACTCGGTACAGTAAACGTCTACATGACGTGCTTGATTCGAGATATATAAATCCAGCGCGAAATTGAGCGTGAACCGTTGTGACGTCATAATAACGAAACTCACTGTTACTCGCAATTCCTCGGAAGTTTTCTACAAAACTAGACAACAACAGCGAGGTGTTCCTAAAGCCGTGCAATATAACATCTCGAACCGTGCAATATAACGTTTCCATGGAAGCGTGCAATATAACTTCGAACCGTGCAATATAACAAGGTTTTATTGAACGGTCGGTGTAATAGTTGAAAATATTATATTTCTTCATATATAGATTGGTATAAACAAATTATGTAATAAATATATTTATATCATATACTAACTGACAATTAAGCATCTGATATATGTCTAATGAGAATATAAACTTTTTATCTCAGTAGATAGTAGGTGCAGTCTATGGAAATTCAAGCCCTTGATAGGGATTTAAGACCAACATGGCAAGATGTCGGAATGCCATGCCCCGTCACCATATGTGGCTCCACAGTATGCACCGTGTATAAGCATCTGGTGCAACACTGAGTTCAGATTTACCATGAGTTTATCAAACAGTTCACGTGTGTCCAGGGAACCTGTGAAAAGAAATTCATTAACAGGCAGCAATTAATGAGGCACCTGACTCATTCGCACCATCTGCCGGTGGATGTGGCTAAGGCCAGGGTCGGAGCCACCAAGAGTTCCCTTGAGAAAAACAGTAGATACATCTCGCCAGGGAAAGCACAACTTCCTGTGGCCGAGGTGTCGACTCGGGCCAACAGTTATAGGCAGGAAGCAGCCCGTAGGAGGAGGGAATCCATAGTTGTTCCGGATCCCCGACCTGAGCTCTTAACGATTCATCAGTCACGGGACGAGGAGGTGTCCGTCATGTTCATTGATAGTGCCGTGCAGGTTACTACTTCCGTTATGGGAAGGGGGCAGGATCACACCCCTAGACCAGTTGTGGTGTCTGAGATTATGGGACAATTCTTTCTAGAATAGGACGTTATAGGCGTTATGCGTTTTAGTTTAGAATATAATTAGGGCGGACTTCATTTATTTCTCCTTTTCTTTCTGTGTTAAATTATATTCCTGTGGATACTGTGGTTTCTGTGATCTGTGATTATACATGTATGTGACATTTGGAGCGGTAACGCGTCGCGTGTGGTACCAGTGGATGTTCGTGTACGAACTTTGTATAAGATAATTGATTGCTGTATGATAATTTTTTTTCTTGTGTTGATCAATTGTGTGTACTGTTTATTTGTATAGGCTACATAGATTGTTGGATACTTGTAGTGGGGAAACATTATAATTTTAGTTGTTGGTCAGACTCCATGTGAGATAGACCACAACATTGTCATTATATAGTTGTTACTTATCCTGTATTATATTTAGATCTATAGTTTTATAGGCAAATATCTCACCTAGTATAATTGTAGGTTGATGATATCGGCCTAGTTTTCAAAGAGGGGGAGTGTAACGAGAATGCATTGTTTATACATACGTATATGTTATACCTCATGTTCTCAGTTAGCGTCGTTAGTAATATTCCGGAAGTCTATCTACTTCCGCTCTTGAATCATTCCGTAAGCGTTATGTAATCTTATCGTTCATTGGATGACACAAGATATTGTTAGCTATGGGTATAAATAGCGAGCGCACGTAAAAATCGTTAGTCAGACGGATGCATTGAGTCGCAGGTCAGCTCACTTTTCTCACTTTCTCTCCTTTTCTAATGTAGGATCTAGGTATATACGCACGTGTATGGTTATTATTATAAGTTAGGTAAATTGTTTTGTGGAACCCGGTCGGGGGTGGCTTATTATGCACGCACCCTGTCCCCAGTATGTGAAGATTTAATAGTAACTACTGTGTAAGGCAGGTTGACTAGATTATAGGGACTATTCTGTAGCCTTTTAAATGTATTTACTTTAATATCCACGGGGTATAATAAATATGTGTAAGTTAGCGTTTATGTGCCTTTTTGTTTTATATCATAACTGGTACGGAACCCAGAGTACCGAACCTCGGTAGCTATATTTGTTCACATCAAGACAGGTGAAAACCTCGCCTGTTAGAAACTGTTACAGGCGATATATATATATTGATGCGGCACTTTCATCTCGGCATTCCGTTTCAAGCACCAAAATAAGCCTTGCATTGTAAGACACAAGTCGTGTATTTTGTTTACCCTGCAACCATTTCCTTATAAATAGCATTCAAAATGAAAACAAATAATCGGTTATTTACTTGGTTTCGCACGAAGAGAGACGCTCCTGTGACGCGCAAGAAAAGATTCATTCAGTAAACCAAAAAAGAGTGCACACATTTTCACTTCTATAGGAAATATATCCGCGCTTTCACAAACAGTTCCATAAATTCTGTACATTGTGTAATATCACTGAAACAGCCTGGATATATTCAAAAAGCAATACATAACTATCCATGAAAGATTTACTTTACAATACATACATTTGCCATGAGTCAAGAAAAAGACGAGCCCGCGTCGCCAGCAAAACTATAAATGATGCGAAAGAGGCATTTTTGGGACTCATTAAGCAAATGTTTTCGGAACGTCATTAACATCGCATCACCAACAGAAACAGATATTTTTTTATAAATCATTTAAAGGAACGGATAATGTTTTAAAACGCAGATGAAGAATATTTATCAAATTGTGATCTTTAAATTAAAGTTGTTTTTTTCTAAACATTTTCAAATTTTCTGACCATAAAGAATGAGTGTGGCCGCCCAAAAGTAGCAGAGGCGGCTTAACTTCTTCTAAACCGTGAACTTCGTGGATATAAAAGACCGCATCCAGTTCATACCAAGGAGCTTATGGCCCTAAACATTTCAAATGATTAGGGCACGAGGCTACTAGGTTGCAGCATCCGTATATGTTTATAACCTCCTTCAACACGTACAGTCGGGTAATGCTACCATCAGGAGATAATTTAGCGAAGTATTATAAGAAATCACAGACAAGGTTTTATCGTTTGTGAAAAGGTCACATTTTAACAAATATTACTAACCCTATAGCATATAGGAACTGAAACTGAGATCTCGCTGAGCCAAGAGGTTTTCAGATGCTTTTCTGAAACTAGCTACGCATACGTCTCCATACGGGATTTAGATTTTCATAATAAAAGTGAGAAGGGCAGTTGAATTCATTCCTGAATGAGATAATTCCTTGAACTCCTCAAATCAATATATTTGGAATGTCATTAATACTGCACCGCCAAGAGAACAGATATTCCTATAGATAACCTAAGGGCACAGTGAATATATTCACCATAGCATATTGGAACTGGAACTTACAATGTAGATGATATAATAAAGCTCGTTGAGACATACATTTGTTGATAATCAGATGATTTTCTGAATCTAGCCACGCATACTTCTTCATACAAAATAGATTTTCAGAATAACAGTGAGAAGAGTAGTGGAATTCATTTAGCCAGGGGAGATTGAGAAGGGGTCGGCTGGCACGATTCTGTCGGATAGAACATTTTTCGCATTAATTTTTTTTTTCAGACGATGAGATTAAGATGATTTTATAGATTTCGTTGAAACTTAATCTCCAGCGGAAACAGGGAGATTGAGAAAGAGATTATTTTCAGGAAAGCATTTCAAAGAGAAACATACTGATGAGAAAGCAAACATTTCGTAGAGATACTGAATGTGAGTTGAGATTGTTGAATCTGTTAAGCCCGCATCGAAAGGAGAACCAGATATGTTGTAAATGAGATATACCCTGAAACTCCTGAAGCCAAAATTTTCTCGAACAATGTTAAGACCGTGTCGCAACAGCGATGCGAAAAGTAAGATTTGTTCGTTGAACAGATAATGCCCACATCGCCAGCAGATACACAGATGATGAGAGTTAGGCATTTTTTGGACTCCCGAAGCTGATATTTTCTTTTCTCCATTAAGGTCGCATCACAATAGAAAATACAGATATTGTAAATGAGACTTTTCTTGGAACTCCATCAACCGATATTTTCTAAGACTCATTAGTCAGCATCGCCAACAGAAACAGAGATGCTGAAAATAAGATGATTTTGTTAAAACCTGTATTGCGGCAGCGACCGTGGAAACATCAATGATGTGAGTGAGATATTTTCTGAAACTCCTTCAACTATAGTTTTTGGAACAACATTAACACAGCACCGCCAATAGAAACAGATATTTCTATAGATTATAGAAGGGCACAGACAATGTTTTGAAAAAGAGTTCAAGAATATTCATCAAATTGTGATTTTTAAATTGAAGATGTTTTTTTCTCTAAACATTTTTAACTTTACTGACCATAAATAATGAGTGTGACCGCCCAAAAGTAGCAAAGCGGCTTAACTATTCTAAATGACTTTGTGGATATTTAAGACTGCATCCAGTTCATAGCAAGGAGCTTATAACCCTATATATTTCCAAATGATCAGGTCGCGAGGCTACTAGGTTGCAGCATCCGTACATGTTTATAACCTCCTTCGACACGTACATTGTACAGTCGGGTAATGCTACCATCAGGAGACAACCAAGCGAAGTATTATAAGAAATCACAGACAGGAACTTTATCTTCTGTAAAAGGTCACATTTCAATAAATATTATTTATCATAGCATTAGGAACTGGAACGTGGATACGCATAGTCGCCATAAAAGAAATTAAGTTGATAATCAGATTTTCTGAACTAGAATAAAAAATAATCTCAAATGAAAGTAGTAGTAGTGGAACTCATTTAGCAAGGAGAGATTAAGAATGAACCGATATAAAATATCGGAGTTCTTGAACAGTTTTCGCCGGTTCATGTTTTTTTTTTTTTTAAGACGGTAAGTTTAAGATATTTCGTAGATTTCGTTGAAAATGGAGTCTCCATCGGAAACAAGGAGATTAGGAAAGAGATTATTTTCTGGAAAGCATTCCAAAGAGAAACATACAGGAGAGGAAGCAAACATTTCGTAGGGATGCTAAAAGTGAGTTGATTTTGATGAATCTATTAAGCCCGCATCCAAAGAAGAACCGGAGATGTTGTGAATAAGATATTTCCTGACACTCTTGAAGCCGAACATTTTCTTTAACACCGTTAGGACCGTATCGCAACTGAGATGCTGCTGAAAGGAAGATTCTTTCGTTGAATTGATTATGTCCATATCGCCAGCAGAAATACAGATGATGAGAGTAAGGCATTTTTGGAACTTCTTAAGCCGATATTTTTTAAACTACATTAAGGACGGATTTGGAACGGCATTTACACCGCATCGCCAATAGCAACAGATATTTTCTATAGATAATTTAAGGGCACAGATAATATTTTGAAATATAGTTAAAGAATATTCATCAAATTGTGACCTTTAAATTGAAGTTGTTTTCATAAATATTTTCTCAGTAAGTCCGAATCACAAGGAGAATCGCAGATGCTGACAACGATATGATTTCGTTTAACATATTAAGCCGGAATCCACATAAGAATTATTTCGGCTAAAACTTGTATGATTTCATAAACCCTATCAAGCCTGCATCGCCAAAAAACGGCGATGTTTTGAATATTCTTTCCTGAAACTCCTGAAATCGATATTTTCTGGAAGTTCTAAAGACCGGATCATCAGCAAAAAACAGAGATTTGTTTTACTTCCAGTCCGCATTGTCAGAAAGAATGACGATGTTGTGAGTGAGATATTTCCTCAAATCGGAATCGCCAAGAAAACACATAGGAATGGGTTCTCTATGATTTCGAAGAACGCGTTAAGCCCACAACTTCGAGAGAGAAAAAACAAAAGGTGAGAAAGTAGTGATTCCGTAGATCGACATATTTAAAAAGACCACACGTTCAGAAGGAGATAATTTCATGGATCAAGTTTAAGCCGCATCGCTAGGGAAAAATATAGATGAAATAAACGAATGTGATATTTCCTGAATCTCTTATAACAAGGGAAGCATCGATTTTGTGAATGGGGCATTTCTTGAAACTTCCGACGCTGATATTTTCAATAATGATTATTATTATGCTGAAGTGTAATGATTTCGGTGAACTGGTTATACCCGAACTCCTTTCTGGCTTTCTGGTTCAGGAACTCCTTAAGCCGTCGTCACCAGGAGACATAGAAATTCTGAAAGTAACATGATTTCGTTGAAGTCATCATATATACTATGGTGTATTCAATATGTTATACATAGCACAAGATAAATTTATCCAAATTATCCAGAAAATGCTAATCGATGCAGGTAAATATATTCAACATGATAATTGTGAATTGAAAATATATACCGCAATATATGGCAATAAAATGACCGTTTTAATTTTCTTCCTCTAAATGTGCGGAAAAGTTGTTTAACGCAGCAAAAACTAATAAAATAAATAAATTAATTTCTTTCAAGCCATTTTTATTATAAGCTTTGTATCCTTTAAATGTTAATGTGCAGGAGACGTTTGCACACAACAGTGTTAAATTTTAATAAGACTTAAAACACTACGTGTAGTATGCTTTCGGCACCGAATATGGACACGCATTAAATCATATATTTAAGGATTAACTTGAATAGATTTTTTTATGTTATGGAGATATAACACAAAAATCTGAGTGTACTCTAAATAAACCGCGAAGCGGTTTATAATGAGAGTACACTCAGATTTTTGTGTTATATCTCCATAACATAAAAATCTATTCAAATTAATCCTTATAATTCAATTTACTAAAGATAATCTCTTCAATATTCAAAATTCATTTTGGGACTCTTTTGTCTATGAAATCATTATGCCGTCATCTCAACCAATCAGAAGCAACGTTACAAACGGCGACGCCATTTTTTCCTTTATGGGCTGATAAAGTTAATTTTTAAGCTAATGAAAATGCTCATAACAAGCAAAATTGAATTATAATGCAATACAATAAAAACAAATAACCAAAAATGAACTGTTTAAACTATTCATATAGTTTGTGAAAGACACAAACCAAAATAGAGAATATTAAGTTTTTTTTCAAATTTGAAGTGTAAAAATTGCCCAAAATAACAGCATACGATGGTACAGAGAACATTCCATACAAGATTAGTTGAAATTTTCACGAACCTTCAGCACTCTGGGGGAAGGAACAAAAAGTAACATTATCAGATTATGGAAGACGTGCTTGTGCACGACTTTTGAAGGTGGCTGCCATCTCAGTGGTTCCCATGGAAACATTCCATATTAATTAGTCATTCCGTGAAACAACTACGTATCAGCATTCCCTTAAAACAGCCGTAATACGGTCCCAAAGACGTGCTTGTGCACGACTTTTGAAGGTGGCTGCATCTCAATGGAACATTCCATAGCAATCTAATTAGGATTAAATAGGAACGAACCTTCAGCACTCTGTTAAATTATAAGTACCGCATTAAAAAAAGTATACTTACAAAAAAACCCCATCTTATATACATTATCCAGCCGTATACTTCCCAGGCAGTGGGATGGTTTTTGAAGGTGGCTATCTCAGTGGTTCCCATGGAACATTCCAAGCAATCTAATTAAGATTGAATAGGAACGAACCTTCAGCACTCTGGGGGAGAGTGAACCAAAAATCTTATATACATTATGCCGTATAATGGCAAGAAAAGACGTGCTTGAACTTTTGAAGGTGGCTGCCATCTCAGTGGTTCCCATGAACATTCCATAGAATGAATTAGGATTGAAATAGGAACGATTCAGCACTCTGGGGGAGAGTGGATCCCTTATGAAAACCCCATCTTATATACATATCATCAGCCGTATACGGTCCAAGCAGTGGGAAGACGTGCTTGGCACGACTTTTGAAGGTAGTTTCAGAATTCCAAAGAATCTAATTAGGATTGAGAACAAAACCTTCATTAGAGTGGAGTAAAAAACCTTATTTACGTGCAAGTGGCTGCCATCTCAGTGGTTCCCATGAAACATGTAGCTTGTGACACGAACCTTCAGCACTTTTGGATATTACCAAAAACCCCCATCTTATATACATTATCAGCCATGTCCAGTGGGGAAAGACGTGCCCACGACTTTTGAACCTTCAGTGGTTCCCATGGAATTCAATTTAGGATTGAAATAGGAACGAACCTTCAGCACTCTGGGGGAGAGTGGAATCCCTTACCAAAAACCCCATCTTATATACATTATCAGCCGTATACGGTCCCAGGCAGTGGAAAGACGTGCTTTGCACGACTTTTGAAGGTTTTTTTCCCATGGAACATTCCATAATCTAATTAGGATTGAAATAGGAACGAACCTTCAGCACTCTAGAGTGGATCCCTTACCAAAAACCCCATCTTATATACATTATCAGCCGTATAACGGTGTGCTGGTGGCTGCCATCTCAGTGGTTCCCATGGAACATTCCATATGAAAACACTAGATTACACTAGGCAGTGGGAAGAGTGCTTGTGCACGACTTTTGAAAGTGGTTCCCATGGAAACATTCCATAGCAACTATTTCAGCACTCTCGTGCATGGCAAAGACATTTTGAAGGTGGCTGCCATCTCAGTTGTTCCCATGAACATTCAGCAATCTAATTAGGATTGAAACGAACCTTCAGCACTTGGGGGAGAGTGGATCCTTTACATAAAAAATATAAAATTATCAGCCCGGTCCCAGGCAAAGACGTGCTTGTGCACGACTTTTGAAGGTGGCTATCTCAGTGGTTCCCATGGAAATTCCATAGCAATCTAATTTGGATTGAAATAGGAACGAACCTTCAGCACTAAGTGGATCCCTTACCAAAAACCCCCATCTTATATACATTATCAGCCGTATACGGTCCCAGGCAGTGGGAAGACGTGCTTGTGCACGACTTTTGAAGGTGGCTGCCATCTCAGTGGTTCCCATGGAACATTCCATAGCAATCTAATTAGGATTGAAATAGGAACGAACCTTCAGCACTCTGGGGGAGAGTGGATCCCTTACCAAAAACCCCATCTTATATACATTATCAGCCGTATACGGTCCCAGGCAGTGGGAAGACGTGCTTGTGCACGACTTTTGAAGGTGGCTGCCATCTCAGTGGTTCCCATGGAACATTCCATAGCAATCTAATTAGGATTGAAATAGGAACGAACCTTCAGCACTCTGGGGGAGAGTGGATCCCTTACCAAAAACCCCATCTTATATACATTATCAGCCGTATACGGTCCCAGGCAGTGGGAAGACGTGCTTGTGCACGACTTTTGAAGGTGGCTGCCATCTCAGTGGTTCCCATGGAACATTCCATAGCAATCTAATTAGGATTGAAATAGGAACGAACCTTCAGCACTCTGGGGGAGAGTGGATCCCTTACCAAAAACCCCATCTTATATACATTATCAGCCGTATACGGTCCCAGGCAGTGGGAAGACGTGCTTGTGCACGACTTTTGAAGGTGGCTGCCATCTCAGTGGTTCCCATGGAACATTCCATAGCAATCTAATTAGGATTGAAATAGGAACGAACCTTCAGCACTCTGGGGAGAGTGGATCCCTTACCAAAAACCCCATCTTATATACATTATCAGCCGTATACGGTCCCAGGCAGTGGGAAGACGTGCTTGTGCACGACTTTTGAAGGTGGCTGCCATCTCAGTGGTTCCCATGGAAACATTCCATAGCAATCTAATTAGGATTGAAATAGGAACGAACCTTCAGCACTCTGGGGGAGAGTGGATCCCTTACCAAAAAACCCCATCTTATATACATTATCAGCCGTATACGGTCCCAGGCAGTGGGAAGACGTGCTTGTGCACGACTTTTGAAGGTGGCTGCCATCTCAGTGGTTCCCATGGAACATTCCATAGCAATCTAATTAGGATTGAAATAGGAACGAACCTTCAGCACTCTGGGGGAGAGTGGATCCCTTACCAAAAACCCCATCTTATATACATTATCAGCCGTATACGGTCCCAGGCAGTGGGAAGACGTGCTTGTGCACGACTTTTGAAGGTGGCTGCCATCTCAGTGGTTCCCATGGAACATTCCATAGCAATCTAATTAGGATTGAAATAGGAACGAACCTTCAGCACTCTGGGGGAGAGTGGATCCCTTACCAAAAACCCCATCTTATATACATTATCAGCCGTATACGGTCCCAGGCAGTGGGGAAGACGTGCTTGTGCACGACTTTTGAAGGTGGCTGCCATCTCAGTGGTTCCCATGGAACATTCCATAGCAATCTAATTAGGATTGAAATAGGAACGAACCTTCAGCACTCTGGGGGAGAGTGGATCCCTTACCAAAAACCCCATCTTATATACATTATCAGCCGTATACGGTCCCAGGCAGTGGGAAGACGTGCTTGTGCACGACTTTTGAAGGTGGCTGCCATCTCAGTGGTTCCCATGGAACATTCCATAGCAATCTAATTAGGATTGAAATAGGAACGAACCTTCAGCACTCTGGGGGAGAGTGGATCCCTTACCAAAAACCCCATCTTATATACATTATCAGCCGTATACGGTCCCAGGCAGTGGGAAGACGTGCTTGTGCACGACTTTTGAAGGTGGCTGCCATCTCAGTGGTTCCCATGGAACATTCCATAGCAATCTAATTAGGATTGAAATAGGAACGAACCTTCAGCACTCTGGGGGAGAGTGGATCCCTTACCAAAAAAAAACCCCATCTTATATACATTATCAGCCGTATACGGTCCCAGGCAGTGGGAAGACGTGCTTGTGCACGACTTTTGAAGGTGGCTGCCATCTCAGTGGTTCCCATGGAACATTCCATAGCAATCTAATTAGGATTGAAATAGGAACGAACCTTCAGCACTCTGGGGGAGAGTGGATCCCTTACCAAAAACCCCATCTTATATACATTATCAGCCGTATACGGTCCCAGGCAGGTTGGAAGACGTTGTCTTTGTGCACGACTATTTGAAGGTGGCTGCATCAATCAGTTGTTCCCATGAACTTTCCATACATCAATCTAATTAGGATTGAAATAGGAACGAACCTACCAAGCACTCTGGGCGAGAGTGGATCCCTTACCAAAAACCCCATCTTATATACAAAATCCAGCCGGTATACTGTCCCAGGCAGTGGTAAAGAAACGTGCTTGTGCACGACTTTTGAAGGTGGCTGGCGTGCCATCTCATGGTTCCCAAGGAACAATCCATAGCAATCTAATTATGATTGAAATAGAACGAAAACCTTCAGCACTCTGGCGAAGAGTGGATCCCTTACCAAAAAAAAACCCCATCTTAAATAGGCATTATCAGGCCGTATACGGTCCCAGGCAGTGGGAAGTCACGTGCATGTGCACGAACCTTGTGAATGTGGATGCCATCTCGAGTGGATTCCCAGGGAACATTCCATAGCAAATTAATTAGGAATTTTGAAATAGGAACGATAAATTCAGCGACTCTGGGGGAGAGTGGCTTCCCTTTACCAATAACCGCCATCATATATACATTATCAGACGTATTACGGTCCCCAGGCAGTGTGGAAGAAGACGTGTCATTGGTGCACGATTTTTGAAGGTGGCTGCCATCTCCCAGGTGGTTCTCCCATGAACATTCCATAGCAATCTAATTATGGATAGAAATAGGATACGAACGTTTCAGTCATTGACGGCGAGAGTGGAACCCTTACCAAAAACCACCCCATTTTATATTACATTATCATCCCGTATACGGTCCCAAGCAGTGGGAAGAGTTGCTTGTTCACGAACTTTTGAGAGGTGGCTGCCATCTCAGTGGTTCCCATGAACCCTTCCATAGCAATCTAATTAGGATTGAAATAGGAACGAACGCTTCAGCACTCCTGGGCGAGATTGGATCCCTTACCAAAAACCCCATCATATATACATTATCAGCCGTATACGGTCACCCCAAAAAGCAGTGAGGAAGAAGTGGCCTTGTGCACGGATTATGGAAGGTGGCTGCCCATTCCAGTGGTTCCCAAGGAACATTCTCATAGCAAACTAAATAGGAATTGAAATAGGAACGATACTTTCAGCACCTCTGGGGTGAGAGTGGATTCCCTTACCAAAAGAACCCGTCATCTATACATTTAATAGCCGTATTACCGGTCCCTGGCAGTGTGGGAATACGTTGTTGTGCACGACTTTTGGAAGGTGGCTCGCCATCTCAGTGGTTACCATGGAACATTCCAGTAGAAATCTAATTAGGATTGAAATAGGACCGAACCTTCAGCACACGGGCGAGAGAGGGATCCCTATACAAAAAACCCCATCTTATATACATTATCAGCCGTATACGGTCCCAGGCAGTGGGAAGACGTGCTTGTGCACGACTTTTGAAGGTGTCTGCCATCTCAGTGTTTCCATGGAACGATACCATATGCAATCTAATTAGGATTGAAATAGGAACGAACCTTCATCACTCTGGGGGAGAGTGGATCCCATTGCCAAAAACCCCATCTTATATACATTAATCAGCCGTATACGGTCCCAGGCAGTGGAAGACCGTGCTTGTGCACGACTTTTGAAGGTGGCTGCCATCTCAGTGGTTCCCATGAGAACATTCCATAGCAATCTAATTAGGATTGAAATAGGAACGAACTCTTCAGCACTCTGGGGGAGAGTGGATCCCTTACCAAAAACCCGCATCTTATATACATTATCAGCCGTATACGGTCCCAGGCAGTGGAAAGACGTTGGGCTTGGTGCACGACTTTTGAAGGTGCTGCCGATCTCAGTGGTCCCATGGAAAACATTCCATAGCAATCTAATTAGGATTGAATAGAACGAACCTTCAGCACTCTGTACATACTCTGGGGCGAGAGTGGATCCCGTTTACCAAAAACCCCCATCTATATACATTAATCATCAGTATCACTGTCCCAGGGCAGTGGAAACAACGTGCTTGTGCACGACTTTTGAAGGTGGCTGCTCATCTCAGTGGTTTCTCATGAACATTCATAGCAAATCTAAGTTGGATTGAAATAGGAACAAACCGTTCAGCACTCTCGAGGAGAGTGGATCCCTTACCAATAAAACCTCATCTTATATACATTATCTACACGGTTTTAATACTGTCCCAGGCTGTGGGAAGACGTGCTTGTGCACTACTTTTGAAGGTGGCTGCCATCTCAAGTGGGTTCCCATGGCACATTCCGTATCAATCATAATTAGGATCAGAAATTGGAAGCGAAACCTTGTCAGCACTCTTGGGAAGAGTGGATCATTATACCTAAAACCGCCAACTTATATACATTATCAGCCGTTATTCGGTCCCCAGAGCAGTGGGATAGGACGTGGCTTGTCCACGACTTTTGAAGGTAGCAGCCATCTCAGTGGTTGTCACTAGGAAGCTTTCCATCGCAATACTAATATAGGGATTGCGCATATGAACTAAATCTTCGCACACTCTTGGGAATTGGAAACCCTTTCCAAGCCCTAATTTACAATCCTAATATACTCCATAGTCACCTTATTATAAAAACGAAAAAGATTATTCGCCTGTATACTTTCCCAAAGCGCGTGGGAAAGTAAAGAAAGGGGAAAGACTCTTGTCACGACTTTTTGAAGGGGTGGGGCTAGCCATCTCAGTGGTTCCCATGGAACATTCCATAGCAATCTAATTTGGATTGAAATACGGAACGAACGCTTCATCACTCTCGGGGGAGCAGTGGATTCCCTTACCAAAAACTCCATCTTATACTATACATTATGCGCCTATACTGTCCTAACTAGTGAAAAGACGTGCTTGTGGCACGACTTTTGAAGGTGCCTGCCCATCTCATTTGTTCCCATGGACATTCTCATAGCAATCTAATTAGGATTGAAATAGGAACAGATCGGTCAGCACCTCTGGGAGAGTGGATCCCTTACCAAAAAACCCCATCTTATATACCATTATCAGCCGTATACTGTCCCAGGCAGTGGGAACTACGTGCTTGTGCACAACTTTTGAAGGTTGCATGCCATCTCAGTGGTTCCCATGGAACATTCGCATAGCATAGTCTAATTAATTGAAATAGGAAGGGAAAAAAAGAAAAAAAGAATTTAAAAAAAGAACCGTTCACAACTCTGGGGGAGAGTGATCCCTTTACCAAAACCGCATCTATATACATTATCATTCGTATACTGATCACCAGGGGCATGGACAGACGTTGCTTTGAGCATCACTTTTGAATGGTGGGGGCTACCATTCTGCAGTGGTCACCAATGGAACGATCCCATACAATTTAATTAGGATCAAAAATAGTAGAGACGAACCTTTCAGCACTCTGGGGGAGAGTGGATCCCTTACCAAAAAACCCCATCTTATACTACATTGTCAGTCCGTATACGGTCCATGCATTGGAAGAACGTGCTTGTGCACGACTTTGAAGGTGGCTGCCATCTCAGTGGTTCCCATGGAACATTCCTATAGCAAACTAAATAGGATTGAAATAGGGAAGGAAGGAAAAAAAAACTTCATCACTCTCGGGGAGAGTGGATCCGCTTTACCAAAAACCCCATCTTATATAGCACTTATTCAGCCGTTTTAAAATATTTTTTTTGGTTTTGTAAAAAAAAAAATAAAAAAAGGTTGTATACTTACCCAGCAGTGAAAGACGTGCTTTGTCGACGACAATTTAAGTGGCTGCCGATCTTCAGTGATTCACAATGGAAACATTCCATAGAACAATCTAATTAGGATCTGACATCAGAACGAACCTTTATCACTCTGGGGAGGAGATGATCCAGCTTACCAAAAACCCCGATCTTATATACATTATCAAGCCGTTATACGGTCCCATGGAAGTGGGTAAGACGGTGCTTGTGTCACGACTTTTGATGGTGGTTGCCATCTCATGTGTCCCATGGGGGACATGTCCATAAGCAATCTATTTAAAGATTTGAAATAGGAACGAACCTTCAACACTCTGGGGGAGAGTGGATCCCTTACGGCAAAACCCATCAGATATACATTAATGGCAGCCGGAACACTGCCGCCAGGCAGTGGGAAGACGTGCTTGTGCGACGACTTTTGAAGGTGGGCTGCCACTCGTTCAGTGGTTCCCTAGATGGAATCATCGCATAGCAATCTAATTAGGATTGAAATAGCGTAAGCGAACCTTCAGCACCTCTGGTGAAGAGTGGATAGAGGACCAATAAACCCCATCTTAATATACATTATTCACCGTACTACTATCCACAGGCAGTGGGAAGACGTGCTTGCTGGCACGACTTTTGAAGGTGGCTGCCTATCTGCATTTTGTGTTCCCATGGAAGCATGTCGCATAGCAATCCTAATTAGGATATGAAATAGGAACTAACCTTACTGCACACTCTGGAGGAGTGGTGATCGCCTTACGCAATAAAACCAGATCTTATATACATTGATCAGCCGTATACTGTCCCAGCGCAGGTGGGAAGACTGAGTGCTTGTGCACGACTTTTGAAAGTGCTGGCCATCTCAGTTGGCTTCCCTATGCGAACCATTCTCTATAGGCAATCTAATTAGGATTGAAATAGGAACGAACCTTCAGCACTCATGGGGATAGTGATCCCTTATCCAAAAACCGCGAGCATCTTATATACATTTATCCTAGCCGTAATACCGGCGCGCAGGGCAGTGGAAAGACGTGCTTGTGCAGCGACTTTTGAAGGTGGCTGCATCTCAGTGGTTCCATAGGAGAACATTCCATAGCAATTCTAATTAGGATTGAAGAAAAGGAACGAACCTTCAGGCACTCTGGGGGAGAGTGGATCCACCCTTACCAAAAACCCCCCACAATCTATATACCATTATATCATCCGTTAGAATACGTGTCCCCCCCCCCCAGGCAGTGGGAAGACATACGAGCTTGTGGCACACACTTTTGAAGGTGGCTGCCATCTCAGTGGTTCCCATGGAACATTCCACCATAGCAATCTAAAATTAGGATTGAAATAGGAACGAAACCTTCAGCACTCTGGGGGGAGAGTGGATCCCTTGCCAAAAACCCCATCTATTTATGTATACATTATCAGCCGTATAACGGTCCCAAGGCAGTGGAATGACGTGCTTGTGCACGACTTTGAAGGTGGCTGCCATCTCATCTGGTTCCCATCGGAAAACATTCCATAAGCAATCTAGATTAGGGATTGAAATATAGAACGAACCTTCAAGCACTCCTATGGGAGGAGAGTGGGATCCCCTTACCAAAAACCCCATCTTATATACAGTTATCAGCCCGTATACGTCGTCCCAGGCAGTGGAGGAAGAAACGTGCTTGTGCACGACTCTTTTTTGAAGAGTGGATGGCTGCCATCTCAGTGGTTCCCATGGAACATTCCATAGCAATCTAATTAGGATTGAAATAGGAACGAACCTTCAGCACTCTGGGGGGAGAGTGGATCCCTTACCAAAAAAACAAAAAAACCCCATTCTTTATATACAATTTCATCACCGTGTATACTTGTCCCAGGCAGTGAGGTAAGACGTGCTTGTGCACGACTTTTGAAGGTGGCTGCCATGCCTCAGTGGTTCCCATTGGAACATGTTCCATAGCAATCTAATTAGGATTGAAATAGGAATCGAACCTTCAGCACTTCTGGGGGAGAAGTGGATCCCTTGCCCAAAAACACCCCATCTAATATACATTATCAGCCGTATATACGGTCCCAGGCACAGTGGGAAGACGTGCTTGTGCACGACTTTTTGAAGGTGGCTGCCCATCCATCAGTGGTTCCCATGGAACACTCATATTTCCCATAGCAAAATCTAATTAGGATTGAAATAGGAACCGAACCTTCCAGCACTCTGGGGGTGAGAGTGGATCCCTTACCAAAAACCCCATCTTAATATATACATTATTCAGCCGTATACTGTCCAAGAGCAGTGGGAAAGACGTGGGCTTGTGCACGACTTTTTGAAGGTGTGCTGCCAATCTCAGTGGTTCCCATGGAACATACAACATAATGCAATCTACTAATTAGGAATTAGGAAATAGGAAAAACGAAACCTTCATGCACTCTGGGGGATTGAGTGGATCCCTTACGACAAATAACCCCATTCTTATATACTTTGAATCAGTTCCGGTATGACTGTCCCTAGGCAGTGATGGGAAGACGTGCTTGTGCACGACTTTTGAAGGTGGGCTGCCATCTCATGTGTTTCCCATTGCAACATTCCTAAGCAATCTATATTAGGATTGAAATAGGAACGAACCTTCAGCACTCTGGGGGCAGAGCTGGATCCGTTGTAACCAAAAACCCCATCCAATTAATTTAACATGATCAGCCCCCCCGTATACGGTCCCAGGCAGTGGGAAGACCGTGCAGGGAGGTTGTGCACGACTTTTGAAGGTGGCTGCCATCTCCAGTGGTTCCTCCCATGGAACATTCCATAAGCAATCTAATTAGGATTGAAATAAGGAACGAACCTTCCAGATAAAAAGCACTGGATGGGGGAGAGTGGATCCCTTACCAAAAACCCCCATCTTTATATACATTTATTCAGCCGTAAATACGGTCCCCCCGCCCCCCCAGGCAGTGGGGAAGACGTGCTTTGTGCACGACTTTTGAAGGTGGCTGCCCATCTCAGTGGTTCCCATGGAACATTTCCATAGCAATCTAATATTTAGGAATTGAAATAGGAAACGAACCTTCAGCACTCTGGGGGGGCAGAGGAGGGATCCCTTACCAAAAACTTCCCATCTAAATATACATTATCAGGGCCGTATACTGTCCCAGGCAGTGGAAACTGACGTGCTTGTGCACAGACTTTTTTATGAAGTTGGCTGCCATCTCAGTGGTTTTTCCCATTGAACATTCCATAGCAATCTAATTAGGATTGAAATTTTGAACGAACCTTCAGCACTCTGGGGGAAAGGGAGAGTGGATCACTTACCAAAAAACCCATCTTATATAGCAAATTATCAGCCGTAACTGTCCCAGGCAGTGGGGAAGAAGAACGTGCTTGTGCACGACTTTTGAAGGTGGGCTTGTCGCATCTCAGTGGTTCCCATGGAAACATTCCAATAGGGCAATCTAATTAGGAATTGAAAATAGGACACGAAACCTTCACCACATCTGGGGGGAGAGTGGATCCCCTTACCAATAAAACTCCCATCTTATATACATTATCAGCCGTATACGATACGGTCGCTCCGGTCCCAGGGCAGTGGGGAAAAAAGAGAGGGAAAGAAGGAACACAGAATTGGGTGTGTCTTGTGAGGTTTTGAGGAGATGAACTAGTTGGAGAGAGATGAATAAAGGGATGAAAGAACGTACCGTGCTTAGTTGCACGCAACCACGACTTTTGGATGGTGGAGCTGCCATCTCAGTGGTTTCCTCATGGGAACATTCCATAGCAATCTAATTAGGATTAGAAATAGGAACGAAACCTTCAGCACTCTGGGGGAGACGCTGAGGTGCGAGAGGAGAGTTGGGAGAGCAGGAGTTCTTGAAGTGAATTGAGAGTAGTGCATGCATTACCAAAAACCCCATACTTATATACATTATACAACCGTATACTGTCCCAGGAGACAGTGGGCGGAAGACAGTGCTCTTGTGCACGTCCCTTTTGAATTTTGGCCCAGTGGCTGCCACTCTCAGTGCTTGAAGCACCTTGGTTCCTAACGGAACATTCGTCATATGCAATCTAAATTAGGATTGAAAATACGGAAACGAACCCTTCAGCAGCAAACTCTGGGGGGAGAGTGGCATCCCTTACCATAAAATACCCCATCAATTTCTATATATTGACAATATTCTGCGTCGTATCACTGGTCCCAGGCCCAGTTAAACGTCGGGGTAAGATACGGAAAGAACGAAAAAAGGGAAGAAAAGAAGCTGAAATTGGAGAGAGAAAGGCAAAAAAAAGGACGTTGCATTGTGCAGCGAATTTTTGAAGGTGGCTGCCCACCAATATCTCAAGTGGTTCCGATTGGAACTATTTCCCTTATCTAATTCTAAATTAGGGTTTTGAAATAGGAATAGCAGAACCTTTCAGCACGCTGGGGTGGAAGAGTTGCATCCCTTCAATTAACCACATTTATATACTTTATCAGCCGGTTATCTTTATTGCGTTATAATACCGGTCCCACCAGGGGCCAGGATGTGGCAAAGTAGCTGTGACGAATAGGAATGAAAAATGACCACGATTGTAGAACGTGCTTGTTGCGACTTCTTTTGAAGGTTGGGCCTGCCCTGCCCTTGCTCTGTGGTTCCAATTTGAGACTACTTCCATAGGCAATCTTATTAGGATTGTAATAGGAATACGAACTTCACAGCACTTGCTGGAAGAGGGGCGATGGAGTGCATCCCTTACCTCAAAAACGCCATCTTAAGATATACATTTTTCAGCCGTATCAGCCGTCGTTATTTACTACGTCCAGACAAAAAGTTAAGTGGGAGGAGGACGTGCTGGTCGCTGTGCACGACTTGTGAAGGTTGGTGGCCTGCCATCTCAGTGGTTCCCATTGAACATTTCCATTAACAATCTAATTAGGGATTTGAAATAGGAACGAACCTATCAGCACTCGATGTGTGTGCGAGCTGTCATGCGTACCTCTTAGCCAAAGAAAACCCTATCTTTTCTGATACAGTTTCACACGTACTACGGTGCCAGGCTGTGGGTGTGTGGGAGAAGGAAGATGACGTGCTTGTGCACGACTTTTGAAGGTTGGATGCCCCCCCCCCAAAATCTAATGTGAGTTCCCATGGATCATTCCTTAGCAAAAGTCTAATTAGGCGATTGAAAATAGGAAACGACGAACCTTCCAGCACTATGGAGTGGAGCTAGAGTGCATCCCTTACTCAATAAACCCCCTCTTATATACATTATCTAGCCGTATACTGTCGCCAGGACAGTGGGTTGACGTAAGTGTGCACGACTTTTGAAGGTGGCTGCCCATCTCATTGGTTACAATGGAACATTCCATTAGGCAAGTCATAATTAGGATTGGAAATACGGACGAGAACCTTCAGTGCTTCTCGGGGGAGAGTGGAGCCCATACGCAGCAAACCCCATCTTTATATACATTATCAGTCTGTATACTGTCCAAGGCCAGTGGGGGAAGGGGGGACGTGCTTGTGCGAAGACTTTTGAGTAGGCTGCCATACGCAGTGGTTTCCCATTGAAAAAACATCTTACAATCTAATTTTAGGATTGAAATAGGAACAGAAGCCTTCAAGCACTCTGGGGGAGAGTGCTATCCTTTACCAAAAAACTCCATGCTTATAGTAGCATTATCAGCTGCGATATACTGTACGCAGGCAGTAGGGAAGAGGTGCGTTGTGCTCGACTTGTTGAAGGTGGCTGCCATCTCAGTGGTTCCCATGGAACATGTCCATAGTCAATCTCTAATTAGGGATTAGAAATAGGCAATCGACCTTCAGCACCTGCCTGGGAGGGAGAGTGCATCCCTAGCAATTAAACACGCATCCCTTATTATAACAATTATCACCCCGCCCACCGTATACGGTACCGCAAAGGCAGTGGGGAGCAGGTGCTTGGTGCACAGGGACTTTTGAAAGTGGGCTCGCCAGCTCAATGGGTTCACCAGTGGAACTTTCCAACTAGCAATCTAATTAGAGATTGAAAATAGGAACGAACCTCGAGCACTCTGGGGAGAGTGTCATTCCTTATCCGAAGAAAAACCCATCTTTTATTACATTAGTCAAGCCGTATAGCTGTCCCAGGGCAGTCGGGAATAGCGTGCTTGTGCACGACTTGTGAAGGTGGCTGCCATCGTCAGTGGTTCCCATGGAACATTCATTAGCAAATCATAATTAGGATGCAAATAGGAAGAAACCTTCAGCACTCTGGTGTAGAGTGAGTCCCTTACCATCAGAAACGCCCATGCTTAATATACAATTATCAGCCGTATAAGCTGTCGGCTTAAAGGCAGTCGTGGTGAGCACGTGCGTGTGTGCGCGACTTTTGAAGGTTGCTGCCCATCTCAGTTTGTTCGCCATGAACATTCTCAATAGCAATCGGGAACCACGGATTGAAGGCTAGGGCCGTTCCTATTTCAATCCTAGTTAGATTGCTTGGAATGTTCCATCGGGAAACACTGAGATGGCAGCCACCATTCAAAAGTCTGCTCAATGCATGTCCCACTGCCTGGGACCGTATACGGCTGATAATGTATATAAGATGGGGTTTTTGGTAAGGGATCCACTCTCCCCCAGAGTGCTGAAGGTTCGTTCCTATTTCAATCCTAGTTTAGATGCTATGGGAATGTTCCATGGAACCACTGAGATGGCAGCCACTTCCAAAAAGTCGTGCACAAGCTCACGTCATTCCCACTGCCTGGGACCGTATACGGCTGATAATGTATATAAGATGGGGTTTTTGGTAAGGGATCCACTCTCCCCCAGAGTGCTGAAGGTTCGTTCCTATTTCAATCCTAATTAGATTGCTATGGAATGTTCCATGGGAACCACTGAGATGGCAGCCACCTTCAAAAGTCGTGCACAAGCACGTCTTCCCACTGCCTGGGACCGTATACGGCTGATAATGTATATAAGATGGGGTTTTTGGTAAGGGATCCACTCTCCCCCAGAGTGCTGAAGGTTCGTTCCTATTTCAATCCTAATTAGATTGCTATGGAATGTTCCATGGGAACCACTGAGATGGCAGCCACCTTCAAAAGTCGTGCACAAGCACGTCTTCCCACTGCCTGGGACCGTATACGGCTGATAATGTATATAAGATGGGGTTTTTGGTAAGGGATCCACTCTCCCCCAGAGTGCTGAAGGTTCGTTCCTATTTCAATCCTAATTAGATTGCTATGGAATGTTCCATGGGAACCACTGAGATGGCAGCCACCTTCAAAAGTCGTGCACAAGCACGTCTTCCCACTGCCTGGGACCGTATACGGCTGATAATGTATATAAGATGGGGTTTTTGGTAAGGGATCCACTCTCCCCCAGAGTGCTGAAGGTTCGTTCCTATTTCAATCCTAATTAGATTGCTATGGAATGTTCCATGGGAACCACTGAGATGGCAGCCACCTTCAAAAGTCGTGCACAAGCACGTCTTCCCACTGCCTGGGACCGTATACGGCTGATAATGTATATAAGATGGGGTTTTTGGTAAGGGATCCACTCTCCCCCAGAGTGCTGAAGGTTCGTTCCTATTTCAATCCTAATTAGATTGCTATGGAATGTTCCATGGGAACCACTGAGATGGCAGCCACCTTCAAAAGTCGTGCACAAGCACGTCTTCCCACTGCCTGGGACCGTATACGGCTGATAATGTATATAAGATGGGGTTTTTGGTAAGGGATCCACTCTCCCCCAGAGTGCTGAAGGTTCGTTCCTATTTCAATCCTAATTAGATTGCTATGGAATGTTCCATGGGAACCACTGAGATGGCAGCCACCTTCAAAAGTCGTGCACAAGCACGTCTTCCCACTGCCTGGGACCGTATACGGCTGATAATGTATATAAGATGGGGTTTTTGGTAAGGGATCCACTCATCCCCCCAGAGTGCTGAAGGTTCGTTCCTATTCAATCCTAATTAGATTGCTATGGAATGTTCCATGGAACCACTGAGATGGCAGCCACCTTCAAAAGTCGTGCACAAGCAAGTCTTCCCACTGCCTGGGACCGTATACGGCTGATAATGTATATAAGATGGGGTTTTTGGTAAGGGATCCACTCTCCCCCAGAGTGCTGAAGGTTCGTTCCTATTTCAATCCTAATTAGATTGCTATGGAATGTTCCATGGGAACCACTGAGATGGCAGCCACCTTCAAAAGTCGTGCACAAGCACGTCTTCCCACTGCCTGGGACCGTATACGGCTGATAATGTATATAAGATGGGGTTTTTGGTAAGGGATCCACTCTCCCCATGAGTGCTGAAGGTTCAGTTTCTGGATTTCAAATCCTAATTAGATTGTAACTGGAATTTTTCAGATGGGAAGGGATCCACTCTCGTGACAAGCCCGTTTCATTACGGATGATACTGTGATGAAGGGATTTCGTTCGTTCTATTTCAATCCTAATTAGATTGCTATGGAATGTTCCATGGGAACCACTGAGATGGCAGCCACCTTCAAAAGTCGTGCACAAGCACGTCTTCCCACTGCCTGGGACCGTATACGGCTGATAATGTATATAGATGGGGTTTTTGGTAAGGGATCCACTCTCCACCAGAGTTGCTGAAGGTTCGTTCCTATTTCAATCCTAATTAGATTGCTATGGAATGTTCCATGGGAACCACTGAGATGGCAGCCACCTTCAAAAGTCGTGCACAAGCACGTCTTCCCACTGCCTGGGACCGTATACGGCTGATAATGTATATTAGATGGGGTTTTTGGTAAGGGATCCACTCTCCCCCAGAGTGCTGAAGGTTCGTTCCTTTCCTATTTCAATCCTAATTAGATTGCTATGGAATGTTCCATGGGAACCACTGAGATGGCAGCCACCTTCAAAAGTCGTGCACAAGCACGTCTTCCCACTGCCTGGGACCGTATACGGCTGATAATGTATATAAGATGGGGTTTTTTGGTAAGGGATCCACTCTCCCCCAGAGTGCTGAAGGTTCGTTCCTATTTCAATCCTAATTAGATTGCTATGGAATGTTCCATGGGAACCACTGAGATGGCAGCCACCTTCAAAAGTCGTGCACAAGCACGTCTTCCCACTGCCTGGGACCGTATACGGCTGATAATGTATATAAGATGGGGTTTTTGGTAAGGGATCCACTCTCCCCCAGAGTGCTGAAGGTTCGTTCCTATTTCAATCCTAATTAGATTGCTATGGAATGTTCCCATGGGGGAACCACTGAGATGGCAGCCACCTTCAAAAGTCGATGCACAAGCACGTCTTCCCACTGCCTGGGACGGTATACTCGGCTGATAATCGTATATAAGATCGGGGGGTTTTTGGTAAGGGATCCACTCTCCCCTCCCAGAGTGCTGAAGGTTCGTTCTATTTTCAATCCTATAGTTAGATTGCCTATGGAATGTTCCATGGGAACCAATGAGATGGCAGCCACCATTCAAAAAGTCGTGCACAAGACACGTCTTCCAACTGCCTGGGGTACCGTTAATACGGCTGATAATGTATATAAGATGGGGTATTTGGTAAGGGGGGGGGGGGGTTACACTCTCCCCCAGAGTGCTGAAGGTTCGTTCCTATTTCAATCCTAGTTAGATTGCTATGGACATGTTCCATGGGAAACCACTCTGAGTTGGCAGCCACCTTCAAAAGTCGTGCAAAGCACGTCTTTCCCACTGCCTGGAAACCGTATACGGTCTGATAATGTATATCCGATGGGGTTTTTGGTAAGGGATGAACTCTCCCCCCGAGTGCTGAAGGTTCGTTCCTATTTCAATCCTAGTTTAGATTGTATGGAATAGTTCCATGGCGAACCACTGAGATGGCAGCCCACCTTCAAAAAGTCGTGCACACAAGCACGTCTTCCACTGCCTGGGACCGTATACGGTGATAACTGTATATAAGATGGAGGTTTTTGGTAAGGGATGCACTATCCCCCAGAGTGCTGAAGGTTCGTTCCTATATTCAAATTCTTAATAGATTGCTATGGAATGTTCCATGGGGAAACCACTGAGATGGCCGGCCACCTTCTCAAAAAGTCGTTGTACAAGCACAGTCTTCCCAATGCCTGGGACCGTATACGGCTGATAATGGTATATAAGATGGGGTTTTTGGTAAGGGATCCACTCTACCCCAAGAGTGCTGAAGGTTCTCGTTCCATATTTTCAATCCTAACGTTAGATTGGCTATGGAATGTATCCATGGGAACCACTGAGTTGGCAGCCCACCTTCAAAAGGTCGCTGCACACAGCACGTCTTCCCACTGCATGGGACCCGTATACGGCTGGAGAATGTATATCAAGATGGGGTTATTTGGTAAAGGGATTCACTAGACCACAGAGTGCTGACAGGTTCGGTTCCTATTTCAATTGTCCTAGTTAGATTTGCTATGGAAATGTTCCATGGGAACCACTGTGATGGCAGCCACCTTCAAAAGTCGTGCACAAGCACGTCTTCCCACTGCCTTTTGGGACCGTATACGGCTGATAAGGTATATAAGATGGGGTTTTTGGTTGAAGGGATCCACTTCCCCAGAGTGCTGAAGGTTCGTTCCTATTTCAATCCTAATTAGATTGCTATGGAATGTTCCATGGGAACCACTGAGATGGCAGCCACCTTCAAAAGTCGTGCACAAGCACGTCTTCCCACTGCCTGGGACCGTATACGGCTGATAATGTATATAAGATGGGGTTTTTGGTAAGGGATCCACTCTCCCCAGAGTGCTGAAGGTTCGTTCCTATTTCAATCCTCAAGTTAGATTGCTATGGAATGTTCCATGGAACCAAGAGATGGCAGCCAACCCTTCATAAAGTCGTGCACAAGCCACGTGCTTTCCAACTGCCTGGGACCATATACGGGCTGATAAAATGTATATAAAGATGGGGTTTTTGGTAAAAGGGATTCACTCTCCACCCAGAGTGCTGAAGGTTCGTTTCTATTTCAAACCTAAATTAGGATTGCCGTATTGGAAATGTTACCATGGGAACCAATGAGATTGGCTCAGGCCACTTCCCCAATAGTCGTGCACAAAGCACGATTCTTCCTACTGCCTGGGACCGTATACGGCATGATAATGTATCTACAGTTGGGGTTTTTGGTAAGGGATGCACTCTCCCCAGAGTGAACTGAAGGTTTCGCTTTTCTATTTCAATCCTAAGTTAGATTGCCTTATAGGAAATGTGTCCATGGGAACCACTGAGATGGACTAGCACCTTCCAAAAGTCGTGCCACAAGCCCACGTCTTCCCCACTGCCATGCGGACCGTATACGGCTTGATTAAAATGTATATACAGATGGGGTTTTTGGTAAGGGATGCACTCTCCCCCAGAGTGCTGAAGGTTGTTTGTTCCTATTTCAATCCTAATTAGATTGCTATGGTAAGATTCATGGGAACAATGAGATGGCAGCCACCTTCAAAAGTCGTGAAACAAGCACGTCTTTCCACCTGCCTGGGACCGTATACGGTGTTAATGGATATAAGATGGGGTTTTTGTAAGGGAATGCACTATCCCCCAGAGTGCTGAAGCGTTCGTTCACTATTTCAATTCCTCTTTAGATTGCTATGGAATGTTTCCCATGGCGAATCCATGAGATGGCAGCCACTTCAAAAGTCGTGCACAAGCACGTCTTCCACTGCCTGGGACCGTTATTACGGTGAATAATGTATATAAGATGGGGTTTTTGGTACGGGATGCACTCCTCCCCCAGAGTGCTGAAGGTTCGTTCCTATTTCGAATCCTAATTAGATTTGCTATGGAAGGTTCCTCTGTGGAACCACTGAGATGGAAGCCACCTTCAAACAAGTCGTGCCACAAGCACGTCTTCCCACTTGCCTGGGAACCGTAATACGGTATGATAATGTATATAAGATGGGGTTTTTAGGTAAGGGAAAAATCCACTCTCCCACAAGAGTGCTGAAGGTTTTTTTTTTTTTTCGTTTTTATTTTTTTATTTTTTTTATTTCCGATTAAATATAATTAGATTGCTATGGAATGTTCCATGGGTAACCACTGAGGATGGCAAGCACTCCTTCAAAAGTCGTTGACACTCAAGGCACGTCTTCCCACTGCCTGCCGTACCGTATACGGCTGATAATGTATATACGATGGGCCGTTTTTTGGTATGAAGGGAATCCACTGCTCCCCGAGTGCTGAAGGGTTCGTTCCTATTTCAATCCTATTTAGATTGCTATGGTATTTGGTTCCATGGGCCAAACACTGAGATGGAAGCCACCTTCAAAACGTCGTTGCACAAGCACGTCTTCACCACTGCCTGGGACCGCTATTTATTCGGCTGATAAATGTATATAAGATGGGGTTTCGGTTTTTGGTTAAGGGATCCACTATCCCCAGAGTGCTGAAGGTTCAGTTCCCTATTTCAATCCTAATTAGATTGCTATGGAATGTTTCCACTGGGAATCATACTGAGATGGCAGAAAGCCACCTTCCAAAAGTCGTGCACACGCACGTTCTTCCCCACTGCCTGGGACTCGTTACGGCTGATAATGTATTATAAGATGGGTGTTTTGTGTTACGAGGATGCACTCTCCCCCAGAGTAGCTGAAGGTTCGTTCCTATTTTCAATCCTAATTAGATTGCTATGGAATGTTCCATGTGGAACCAAAATGAGATGGGGCTGCCACCTTCAAAAGGTGCGTGCACAAGCACGTTCTTCCCACTGATATGAGGAAAGTTTACGGCCTGATAATGTATTTAAGTTGGGGTTTTTCGGTTTGTGAAGGTCCAATCTCCTCAAGTGTGGCTGGGAGGTTCGTTCCTATTTACAATCCTAGTTAGATTTGCTATGGGCAATTTTCAATGGGTACCACTTAGATGGCTAGGCCACCTTTCTAAAAGTCGTGCCCACAAGCCACGTCTACACCACTGCCTGGCCGACCGCTATACGGCTGATAATTGTATATTAAGATGGGGGTTTTTCTGGTAACGGGAGGCAACTCTCCCCAGCGTGCCTGAAGGTCAGTCTCCTATTATTTCAATCTCATTTTGATTGCGATGGGAATGGTCCATGGGAGACCATCTGAGGATGGCAGCCACCTTCAAAAAGTCGTTGACAAAGCACGTCTTCCTACTGAATGGGACCGTTTATACGGAGTGATAATGTATATAAGATGGTGGGTTATTGGTTTAGGTAAGTGATGCACTCTCCCCAAGAGTGCTGACGGTTTTTTTTTTTTTTCGTTCCTATTTCAATCCTAGTTAGATTGCTATGGGAATGAATTCCATGGGAAACAATGAGATGGCAGCCACCTTCAAAAGGTCGCTGCAAACAAGCAGTTCTTCCCACTGCCTGGGACCGTATACGGCTGATAATGTATATAAGATTGGGGTTTATTGGTAAAGGGAATTGCACTCTCCCCCAGAGGTGCTTTTTTGAAGGTTTCGTTCCTATTTCAATCCTAAATTAGATTTGCTAATGGAATGTTCCATGGGAACAGATGAGATGCGCAGCCCCCACCTTACAAAGTCGTGCACAAAGCATCGTGCTTCCCACTGTATGGGACCGTTATACGGCTGATAATGATATGTAAGTTGGGGAGTTTTTGGTGGTAAGGGATCGCATTCTCCCCAGAGTTGCTGACAGGTTCGTTCCTATTTCAAATCTTATTTCGGATTGATATGGAGTGTTCCAATGGGAACCACTGAGATGGACAGCCACCTTCAAATGTCGTTCGCACAAGCAGTCTTCCCACTGACCGGGGATCCGTATTACGGACTGATAATGTATACTAAGATGGGGGTTTTGGGTAAGGGTATCCCACTCTCCGCCAGAAGGTTGCTGAAGGTTCGTTCCTATTTCAATCCCGAATTAGATTGCTATTGAATGTTCCATGGGAACCACTGAGATGGCAGCCTACCTTCAAAAAGTCGTGCACAAAGCACGTCTTCCCACTGCTGGGACACGTATTACGGCTGATAATTGTATAATAAGAGGGGGGGTTTTTGGTGAAGGGATTGCACTCTCCAACAGAGTGCTGAAGGTTAGTTCCTATTTCAATCTAATTAGATTGCTATGGAATGTTTACCCATGGGAACCACTGAGATTGCAGGCCACCTTCACAAGTCGTGCACAAGCAAGTCTTCCCAATGCTCGGCGGACCGTTATACGGTGATATATGTATATAAGATGGGGGTTTTGGTTAAGGCGAATACACTCTCCCCAGAGTGCTTGAAGGTTCGTTCCTATTTCAATCCTAATTAGATTGCTATGGAATGTTCCTTGGGAACCACTGAGATGGCAGCCAACTTCAAACAAGGTCGTGCACAAGCACGTCTTCCCACTGCCTGGGACCGTATTCGGAACTGATAATGTATATAAAGATGGGGTTTTTGGTAAGGGATGCACTTCTCCCCAGAGTGCTGAAGGTTCCGTTCCTATTTTCCAACTCCTAATTAGATTGCTTAGTGGGAATGTTTCCATGGGAACCACTGGAGTTGTGGATGGCAGCCACCTTCAAAAGTCGTGCACAAAGCACGTCTTCCCACTGCCCTGGGACCGTATCATACGGCTGACTAATGAGTATATAAGATGGGTTTTTGGTAAGGGTATCCACTCTCCCCAGATGTGCTGAAGGTTCGTTCGTATTTCCTATTTCAATCCTAATTAGAATTTGCCTATGAATGTTTCATGGGGAACCACTGTGAGATGGCAGCACACCTTACAAAAGTAGTGCAACAAGAAAGTCTTCCCACTGCCTAGGGACCGTTATATCTCGGTGTGATACTGTAGTAGTAAAGGATGGCGGTTTATTAGGTAAGGGGATGCAATCTCCCCCACGAGTGCTGAAGGTTCGTTCCTATTTCAATCCCTTAGTTAGAATTGCTATGGACTGTTCAATGGGAACCACTGAGATGGCAGCCACCTTTCAAAAGTCGTGCACACGCACGTTATTCCCACTGCGGTGGCACGTTATACCGGCTGATAAATGTATATAAAGTTGGGGGGGGGGTTTTTGGTAAGAGAATCCACTCTCCCCCAGTAGTGACTGAAGGTTCGTTCCTATTTCAATCCTAAATTAGATAGCTATGGAAATGTTTGTTCATGGGAAACCACTGAGATGGCAGCCAAACCTTCAAAAAGTCGTGCACAAGCCACGTCCCCTTCCCAACATGCCTTTGGACCGATATACGGCTGATAATGTAATATAAGTATGGGGTTTTTGGTAAGGGAATTCACTCTCCCCCCAGAGTGCTGGAAGGTTCGTTCTCTAATTTCAATCCTAATTAGATTGCTATGGAATGTTCCATGGGAACCACTGAGAGATGGCAGCCACCTTCAAAAGTCCGTGCAACAAGGGAAAAGCACGTCTTCCCCACTGCCTGGGACCGTATACGGTTGATAATGTATATTAGATGGGGTTTTTTTTAGGTATGGGATACAAACTCTCCACAGAGTGATGAAGGATCTTTACAATTTCAATCATAGTTAGAGTTGCTATGAGATTTGTTCCATGGGGAACCACTGAGAAGGCAGCCACCTTCAAAAGTCCGTGACACAAGCACGTCTTCTCCCACTGCCTGGGAACCGTTATACGACGCTGAATCAATGTATATAAATATGGCGGTTTTTTTTGGTTAAGGGATCCACTCTCAACCCAGGATTGCTGAAGGTTAGTTCCAATTTTCAATCCTAGTTAGATTGCTATGGAAATGTTACATGGGAACAACTGAGATGGCAGCCAACTTCATAAACTCGTGCACAAGCACGTCTTCCATCTTCCCACTGCTAGGGGACCCGTAATATATACGGATGATAAATTTTTATATACGATTGGGGTATATTTGGTAATGGGATCCCACTCTCCCCCAGCAGTGCCCTGTAAGGTTCGTTCCAATTTACATCCTTAGTGCAGTTGGGGGGATTGCACTATGGGTATGTTCCATGGTGGAACCACTGAGATGGCAGCCACCTTCAATAAGTCGTGCTCAAGCACCGTCTACATTACCACTGCCGGGGGACCCGATACGGCTGAGATAATGTATAATAAGATGGAGGTTTTTTGGGTAAGGGATTCCACTCTCCCCCAGAGTGCAGAAGTTTCGTTCCTATTTCAATCCTAGTTATATTGGCTTTGGAATGTTCAACAATCGGAACCACTGAGATTGCTAGCCAACCTGTCAAAAAGTCCGTGCACTAAGCACGTATTCCCACTGCCTGGGTACCGTATACGCGGCTGATAATGTATATAAGATGGAGGGTATTTTTGGTAAATGGATCCCACTCTCCTCCCCAGATTGCCTAAAGGTTTCGTTCCTATTTCAAATCCATATTTAAGAGGATTGCTTTTATGGTAGTCTGTCCCATGGGAACTCAATGAGATGGCCAATGGCAACCTTTCGAAAAAGTCGATGCACGAAGCACGGTGTTTCCCACTTGCCGGGGACCGAATACGCGCTGATAAAGAAAATTAGATGGGTTTTTGGGTAAGGGATCCCTCTCGCCCCTCCAGTGTGGCAGAAGTTTCGTTTCTATATTCAATCCTAATATAGAATTGACTATGGAATGTTCACCATGGGAACCACTGAAATAGCAGCTACCTTCAAAAGCTTCGTTGCACAAGCACTTCCTTTCCCACTTGACAGTGTGACCGTATAACGGCTTGAAAATGTAATATTAATGGGGTTTTTTTGGTAAGGGATCTCCACTCTCCCCCCCAGAGTGCTGAGGTTCGTTATCTATTTTCAATTCCTAATTAGATTGCTATGGAATGTCCATGGGAACCAGTGAAGATGGCAACCAGCCTTCAAAGACGTGTCACAAGCACGTCTTCCCACTGCCTGGACCCGTTAGTACGGCTGATAATGTATATTTAGATGGGGTTTTTGGTAAGGGATATGCCTCTATCCGCCCGAAGAGTGATGAACGTGTTCGTTTTTTCCCTATTTTCAATCCATAATTAGATTTGTCTATGGAATGTTACACATGGGAAACCACTGGAGATGGGCTGCCACATTCAAAAGACATGGCACAAAGCAAGTCTTCTTACTGACTGGGTCCGTAAAACGGCTTGTTACTGTATATTAAGATGGGGTTTTAGGGTAAGGGAATCTCACTCTCCCCCAGAGGTGGCTGTAAGGTTCGTTTTCCCTCATATCTATCCTAATTAGATAGTGAATGGAATGTTCCATGGGATACCCATGAGGGATGGCAGCCACATTTCAATAGTCTTGCACAAGCACGTCATCCCCACTGCGCCTGGGACCGAATATACGGATGATAATGATATATTAGATGTGGTTTTTTGGTTAAGGGATTCAATCTCACCCCAGGAGTGCTGAAGGATCGTTACTATTTCAATCCTAATTAGATTGCTATGGATATGTTACATGTGAACTCACTTGATATGGCAGCCACCTTATTTCTAAAGGTAGTGCACACGCACCGGTGCCGGGACTCCATTCCAAGGCCTGGGACCGTATAAAACGAGCTATATAATGAAAATTATGAATGGGTTTTTGGTAAGGGGATCCACTCTCCTACAGTGTGCAGAATGTACGATTCCTATTTCAATCCCTAATTAGATTTGCTATGGAATGTTACATGGGTACCACTGATATGGCAGCCACCTTCAAAAGTCGTGCACAAGCACTGTCTTCCCACTGCCTGGGACCGGTCTCATAAGCGGCTGATAATGTATTATTAGATGGGGTTGTTCGGCTATTAGGGGATCCTAATCTCTCCCCCCAAAGTGCTGAAGGTTTCGTTCCTAGTTCTCAATCCTAATTAAGATTGCTATGGAATGTTCCATGGGGAACCACTTGAGAGATGGACAGCCACGTCTCAAAAGTCGTGCACAAGCACGTCTTCCCCCACTTGCCTGGGACCGTAAACCGCTGATATTGTTGATTAAATGGGGGTTTTTTGGTAATGGATCCACTCTCTCCGCCAGGTGTGCTTGAAGGTTGCGTGTCTTTTTCAATTTCCTAATTCAGATTGCTATATGTGTATGTTTCCATTGGAAACAATGTGATGGCAAGCCACCCTTCAAAAGTCGTGCACAAAGCACGACTTCCTAACTGACTGGGACCGAATAACGGTCAGTTAACTCGTATATTAAAGATCGTGGAGGTTGTTTGGTAAGGGATCCACTCACCCCCCCAGAAGTGCTGAAGGTTCGTCTCCTATTTCAATCCGTAATAAGATTTTGCTACTGGAAATGTTCCATGGTAAAACCACTGAGATGGCAACCACCTTCAAAATGTCGTTGCCCAAGACATGAGCACGTCTTCCCCAACTGCCAGGGACCGTAATACGGCAGATAAAAGTATATTATATGTGGGTTTTTTGGTAAGGGATCCACTCTACCCATAGTGCTGAATGTTCGTTCCTTCTTTCAATCCTAATTAGATTGCTATGGAATTGTTTCCATGGGGAACCACTGAGAATGGCAGCCACCTTCAAAAGTCGTATCACACAAGCACGGTCCTTACCCACTGCCTGGGACCGTATACGGTCTGATAATGTAAATAATATGGGGTTTTATATTTTTAGGTAAGGATCCACTCTCCTCCCGCCAGAGAGCTGAAGGTTCGATCCTATTCAATCCTAAATAGATTGCTAAGGAATGTACCATGGGAATACACTGAGATGGCAATCCACGCTTCCAAAAGGTACGTGCACAAAGCACGTCTTTTCCCACTGCCTGGGACCGTATACGGCTGATAATGTATATAAGATTTTTTGGTAAGGGATCCACTTTCCCCCAGAGTGCTGATTCGTTCATTTCAATCCTAATAAGATGCTATGGTAATTGTTCCATGGGAAACCACTGAGATGGCAGCCACCTTATAAAGTTCGTTCTTCCCACTTTTTAGATTGCTATGAATGTTCCATGGGAACTCAAAAGTCGTGCACAAGCACGTGCTACTGCCTGGGAAATACGGCTGATATGTATAAGATGGGGTTTTTGGTAAGGGATCCTCTCTCCAGAGTGCTGAAGTTCGTTTCCTATTTCAATCCTAAAGATATGGAAGCCATGGGAACGCATGAATGGCAGCCACCTTCAAAAGTCGTGCATGAAGCACGTCTTCCCACTGCCTGGGGACCGTATATCGGCAATGTATATAAACGTTTTTTGTAAGGAAATCCACTAAAGCTTTCCTATTTAATCCTAATTAGATAGCTATAATGTTCATGGGAACCACTGATTGTTAAAGTACAAGCAGTCCTCCCATGCCTGGTGACCATTACGGCTGATAATGTATATATGTGGGTTTTGTACGTTTTCACTCTACCCATAGTGCTGAAAGATTAAGTTATTCCAATTAGAATGTAATGTTCCGATTTGAACCACTGAGATGGCAGCCACCTTCAAAAGTGTCAGCAATATTCCACTTTTGCTGATAATGTAATACAGGGGTTTTTGACACACTTTCCGATGCTGAAGGTTCGTTCCTATTTCCTAATTAGTTGGAATAAATTTACTTAGCCACCCTTAAAATTTCTTTTTCAGATCCAGTAAAGTTTAAATATTAATTCTAGTCTTTTCTGAAATTATTGGATGCGCCAGATAACGTGAAACCCAAACTGTTGAAGATAATTAATATGGTAATAGTCAAAATAATAATGTAATGATTGGCAATCAAAAAAGATTGCTGTAGACGATATGGTCCACGTACCTGGCAGTTCTAAAGTTCACAAGTGGTCTGACTGGACCATGATGATATTTTATCAAATGGCGTTCGAAAACAGGATCTTCTTTGAATAGTCCTGCAAATGCTGCCTTTATTTATTTTAAGTAAAACTTCATACAGTTATTAAAAGACAGTTTTTCAAAGCTTATAACGAGGAATAACTGTCCATACAAAAATCGTTGCTGCTATTCCCATTATCCTTCTTTTGCACAGTTTTGGACAGCCTTCCTTGGCGTCAAGGACTTGAGTATCCTGCAAATGCTGCCAGCTCTTTTTAACTTCCTGACTATTAATGGCTTTGGGTATGCTCCTTTTTTCCTTCTTTATACCCTTTATTCTACCTGAAAGGCTTACTGGAACCACGACTCTGATAGCGCCCTCTTTTACTGGCACTGAAAGTTTCCACAAGTATTCATCTCCTTTCCTAATGAGATTAAATTATTAGCATTCTCCTCCTTTGAAAGGTTTATCTTTTTTTCATTGAGCCATTTTTTTGAAGTTTCTGCATTTGATGAGACCTGGTAGAAACAGCAAAATGAATTTCTGAGAATATTTAATACAAAAATAGTCCTAAAACGATATCGCAAAAACGAAAGAAAAAATATATTTGATTTATAACCTAAACTAAATAAATCTTCAAATCCGATGCATATTGGGTCGATGTTACAACTTTTTACGCTCTCTCAATATGTACAATTAATATTAGTTAAAATAATATTTAATCAGATACTGGATACAATAGATTTATGGATTATCTAATCGTTTAAAAAGATATTGAATATTGAAATCGTGGTTTCAAATTTACACTGCATCTTGGTACTCGTAATAGATACATGTACACAATCTTCGGACTATTTTGACAAGCATGTGAACAATTGAAATATATACGAAATATTAAGAGGATTTATTTCATTTTGAGGGGACATATTTGAAAATAAAAATCCTGAAAAGGCATCGTGCAAAATACGTGGCCAGAAGCATATTAATGTAGCTCAAGTTAAAGTTGTTTGTAGATTGTGTCATCTTCAGAAAAAACGATAGCATGGATAACTTTTACAAACAAAACTAAACTGTAGTTAAGATTCTTAAGAGATGTTTGAATTGAAATTGCTTAAAAGATTTAATCTAAATTCAACTCCTTTTTTTTGCCATGGGACATATATTATAATTCAGAAGTTTTTAACCGGGCGTAATTAGAGGTATATTTAAACTGCGAATTACTCGAATGTATCACAGATCTTATTTTATGGTCAGACACCTTACACATGTTTGTAACATAACAAATAGTAAATTCTGTCAATTCCGTCCTGATCACGACTATACATGTCTAGATTATAAAGAGACGAGAAATCGGACACTCTGGAGAGCAGGTGGTCATGCCGTCTGATGTAGGTCAGATATAGGGGCTAGCGTTTCACACGCTGATAACGCTAGCAACACGCTGACTTCATGTTGACGCCAAGTTCTGTAGGTTGTGTCAGGGGTTATAAAACTAAGGGTTTCTAATGTATATCACCATTCGTTATCAATACATATAACAAAAAAATCTATTATATACTACCCTCATACCCGGAAACGAATTATACGTGACGGTACTTTAAACCCTACTCCAACAATGTTGGCGACGAGGCACTTTTGATCATTGCGTCGTATCTAAACATACTGCCGTGTATAATGCCGCCAGAAAATATTGCAAGCACGCATATGCATCATTGCCTACTGCAGATGTGACTGTAAATTCATTTTCTGAAAAATAGTTAATTTGAAAAACATTTAATTGTGGAAAAATCCAGCAATCCGAAAGAGAGAAAACTGTTTTTATCATTACGTGACGGCCATTTAGGCATTAACTAATAATGGTTCATCTAATTCATATCTTGATTTAAGCATGCAATTTCTTTAACCATAATGTGGTATACCAACATTTGTATATATAAATGTTTAAAGTTTTAGCTACAATAAAATGTGAAAAAAATTATTTCAAATGAATATCTATTAACCCGCAATCGACCTTAAATTTCAAGCTAAGCTAAGAGTACCTCGGACTGAAACCACGTGCACCGATCCGATATATATATTGAACAGTCATATGGTCGACATTTAATCAGACAATTAAGAAGATTTATTAAAAATAATTTTATATCATTATTAATTTATAAGTTCATGTGACTCTACTGTAAGTTTGAGCCATCCTAGCCACTCATATTCACCGTATTGCCATTCTAATCAATCAATCCCGGTTAGTACAATGCTCGGTGTAAATGATATATTAAGAGAAAAAAAAAGAAAATGATTTGCGAACCATTACCTTACCAATAGTAAAATTATAACGGTAAGATAAGTTAAAAGAAAAGAAAATAACAAAGTCTGTGCCAGGCCATACGCGTCAACAAAGGACTTATTATAAAACCCTGGTGTACACTAGCAAAAGTAAAATTTCCAAAATGTACTCACATAATGTACATGAATAAAAAATAACATAATGAAATTAGGACTAAATAAATACCAGAGAATTAAAAAGTTCCTCTTTGTGAAAATAACATATAAAAAAAACTTGTTAACTAATATTGTGCCCTGCCTAATTTCATTTTTATAAACCATGCACATTTGTAAGAAATGCAAGTAACAACTAGTAAATATCATTGTTTGAAACATCGAATTACCGTATATTGCTTATATGAACTCTTAATGGACATGGTTCAACCAGTTATTTTACACATATACGAGATAAGATGTCAATGCACAGTCACACCATGCAATCACCACAAATTAACACTTCATATATAAATTCTAACATGTTTTGTATTATATGTATTATCAAAAATGTATGTACAACAATAATAAAATGTATGTACTTACTTCCGGAAAATATAACCACTCCTTCATAAGGCATATCTTCCACCACTGTTCTGCCATCATCAGTTATATTGGACGTTTTCCATAACACCTTTACATGTTCATCCAAATACAACCTTGTCTTTGACGACAATCTGAATTGTTTTATCCTCTTGGAAAAAAAAACTGAAAAATGTGTATCCGTCTTCTCGAAATGTGCCATATTGAGAGTGTGTAATTCTGCAATATTATTCGGACTGTCTCCTTTTTCAAATATCCAACGCGAGCCCCTTCCCGTGATGCATTACAGTATGAAACGCTAAACGGCCCATCCTCTTGTACCCCCCACCCCCTACCCCCCACATTCCTCTCGCATATCCTAATATATATGCCCCTCCGGCCCCTTGTCTCCCACGTGCCAAATCATAAAAACTCAGCACGATCGTTTTCACAATGGCGGACAGTAAAGCTGAAACGATGGACATCACATCAAACGAAAGAAAGCGACGAGGACCATATAAAAGTGGGGAAACAGGTAATTGTCTTTTTATGATCATTACATAATTACACAAGTAAGCTTTTAAAATTAGATGTGCTCATAACGGATGATAGTCTACCTCTGAATCATGAATTACGCATTATATAGATATTCTGTAAGGCTCTTTATATCTTGACTCAATTTTGCCGATTGTTGTTATCGAATATTTGTGATCACGTACAGGTATCAGGTGCCAGACAATCATCAGATTGCGTGAAATTAAATAACACCTGTGTGTAATTACGATCATGTCACTTCAATTACTGTACCATTAGCCGATATATGACAGTAAAAACAGCGAGCTAGACAAGAAAAATGCATGACTACTAGTAATTATATATATTAAATTAATGAAATGTACCTGTTTTAAAGCATCTATCACTTAAATGATTGTAGGCTATTTTTCCATTATTCTTTTTTTCCATAATTTTCGCATTTTCAGTCCACTATTCAAATCGTCTTTCGTCCGTGGTCCGTCGTCCGTCTTGTTATCGCTATTACTGAGAGGATTTGTCTCAAATTTAACATGCAGGACACGCTAGGGCTCTAGTTGTGCGTTTTTTGCTTTTTTGGGACCG
>NW_027187903.1:0-57351 GCF_041381155.1 Argopecten irradians | reverse complement strand
GAATCATGCCGCCAAAGACACCAAGCAACACACCCCACCTGGTCACATTATACTGACAACGAGCAAACCAGTCGTCCCACTCCATGTATGCTGAGCGCTAAGCAGGAGCAGAAACTACCACTTTTATAGACTTTGGTCTGTCTCGGTCAGGGGACAGAACCCAGAACCTTCCTCACAGGGGCGAACGCTCAACTCAAGGCCAAAAAAGAGGCGGTTCCAAGGGAGGCACTTGGAAAGAGATAAGATCCTTTTTACGATCATGCAATAGGGGCAGCATGTACAATTCTAACGCCCTACCTGCAAGGCAGCATTCTTATAGAAACAACACAATATTCTGCTACTGTAAAGTAGAGTAACTGCAAATGTATAGGCTTAGGTAGTCAAAAATTTGACAGTATTTCGTTGTTTGATAGCTGTGTGTGCCCCTCAAGTTTTTCTACCGCCTGTAGTTAGCCTAAACGTGAACGTGTATTTTTTCTATATGGACATATCATTCATATTAGGTTAATCAAAAAAATATCACCTGAAGCTCTTGTTCCTCGAGATCTTTTTGCATGTGAGTAAAGTCTGAAGTCGTGAGACACTGTGAAGTACCTTCGAGCGCCATATTTGATTTTTCTGTGTCACGAGAATGTTTGAATAGCTATTCTAATTTACAACAAGGAAATATAGTAGTCCGGAATAGCATTGAGTCAAAGACTCTTTGCACATGTGGTCAAACATAATTAATACAGTATTTACAGCATAGTTAATATACATAGAGTATTTATTTTTAAAAAAATGAAACAAAATATATTTTTGTAGTAAGTTATATACAAGAATAAGTTATCAAACCACAAAGTAAAATCATAATATCACAGGCTTTAAATTACTCTCAAGTTACAATAAGTGATAATGAAATAATAAAAACAAATGTGTCTTATATACATGTATATGCTAATAGGTATGAATTAAAAAAAATAAAAAATAATGATAATAAAATGACAAATTATATTGATATGTTCATCATGTAACATACATTAAACCAATTAAGAAATTATATTTTATTGTGATAATATGAAATGCTAAAACAAAGCAAGGACGATGATATCACAAATCCTTGAATAAAAAGGATTAAAAACACACATGTAAGATACAAATATTGAAATCAGTTGTAGTCCGGCCATACATAAAATCGTGGATTTATAAGTCTATGTATTTGATAAATTCAATGATTGCAGTTTTTTTTTAATTTTATTAGATTTAAAACAAAGTTCATTACAACTTGAACGTGTTCAGGGATTTTTCCTGTACAGGAAGGCTATTCCAATGTGATGAACCATTGAATCTAAAATATTTTTGAACGTGGCTGTTTAAATGTGTCGTAGTGGAGCAGTGCCTCCGAAAATCTTTCGGGCACAGTTTTCTATACTTTTTTGTAGGTTTCCAATTATTTTATACGTGTACATGCATTTACATATATTTTCTGTCCAAAACAAACATAACTAACATTCTTAATATCAACCGTAGCTCAAAAGACTTTTAGACAGAAAATGATGTCGTCTTTAGAGCTACAATTGGTGCCTATTACTGCTAATGGAGCAAAGTAATGATTATGCAAACCATTATAAAACGTCTGTTTGCATTATATCGTACTTGTTTGATATCGCTTACCTACTGGGCAATAAAACTGAACTACATAAAATATAAAATCCTCATCGAGGCATTTTTTTTTTTTTTACATAATACATATGAAGTTCTTTCTGAAGGGAATTTATACGGTAAGTCCACAAATTGTGAATTTGACGTCTTGTGAGCGGTACGGTAGATATTAAGAATGTTAGTTATGTTTGTTTTGGACAAAAAAAGTATAGAAAACTGTGCCCGAGTGATTTTCGGAGGCACTGCTCCACTACGACACATGGGGACCAATTCGTACCCGGCCGAAAGGTATAGTTGGCCGGGTACGTATATTCGTTCTAACCACTAACATGGTCTTAGTTTTTTTCAGTGTTTATTACCATTTTATTATCATTGCACCAGCTTTTAACATCATGTAAGTAATTTGTAGACATGCTTCAATGGTATTTAGATGTGTTTGCCTTTTGCATAGAATTATCGTCTTCATACATAAAAAAGCTGATATTGTTTAGAGCAGAGAGGGAGATCAAAACATTAATGGCCCTAGAATGGATCCCTCAGGAACTCCAGATTTGATTTCTATGATTAGTAAGATCATTATGTGGCACCCTGTCAGATGCGAGATATAACGGCACCCTCCTATGTGTAGCTCTAGTGTCCTCATATTTTAAGTCGTCTACGCTACCGCAGTTGTCCAAGTCCATGGTTCCGGTAGCGGAAAGACAGATTGAATCAACAATAGGTTGTTCAGATAGACAACAAATTGTTGCCACGGGCACCTTTTCCATTAGAATCTTAGTTGGTAACCGGGGGAGTACATCGGCTAGCACGTTAGCCTTCACGGGCAAATACTGGGCCGTTTTCGATTATGCGGTTTGACTGGTTGGACCTAGTTGTTCGTTTATAAATTAAAGACGGACCTGGTGATTTTATAGTGTGTTTTCAGACGAGCCTTGACGAAGCCCTCACAGGCCAGTATAAAAAATTGCAGGTCCGTAAGGTTTTATACTTGAAATAATGACTTTAACCAATGGTCGAACCGGTTGTTCCGAATAAACGAAAACGGCCCTGGTGTTGGAGTTAAAAGCTAGCCAACGGTGTCCGATGGTATCTAGCTTTTCACTGTTAGGACATACGTCAGAGCAGCGCCTCATGAGATTCATGGCTGTACAGTTAGTCCCGCTTCAGTGTCAGCAACTCCAATTTAAGGGCGGTGTAGTTCCTCTCTGATTTTGTTATCCCCCCTTCTGGCATACGTAATGATTCACTATTTATCATCCCGTTCTTGTGAAAACATCGCACAAATCCTCTATGGCTTGCATCAGTATGCAATTCAAATGGCCTGGTGTAGTCGGAATAAAGCGAGAACGGGTGGTGTCGACCAGTCAACCTAAGACAATCGAAGGCCTCTTGCTGCTCCGCTCCCCACTTCCATTGACCAAGTTATTGTTGCTTCTTGTTACCCATCTTCTTTTCTGGCAATACGAGATAAATTTTGTATAAACTTCCGGTAATAACCGGCGAAGCCTAAGAAACGGCGAACGTCATCAAGGCAGGTCGATGTTCCCCAATGCTTGATCTTCTCAATCTTCTCGTGATCAACTTCTATCCCTTCGGCAGACACCATAAATCCAAGGTAATTAACCTACTGCTGGACAAATGCGCATTTCATCGGATACAACTTTATCCCGCATTGTCGTATCCGGGTAAGCACTCTATCAAGCTTCTCAAGATGTTCACCGAAGGTATTGCTGAATATAATTTGAGGTCATCTAGGTGTATAGAACAATCCACCATGCGAAATTCTTCTAAGTACTGCTCAATCAAGCACTGATAGGTAGTAGGTGCATTGGCTAGTCCAAATGACATTCTGTTGAACTCGAAGAAACCAAGGGATCCGACGGTTATTAAAGCAGTCCGCTCCTTATGCTCCCCCGCTCTCTCCACTCTCCATATCCTGCACCAAAAGTACCGTGAGCCTGAAAGGGAGTCTAAGATATTCCTCGGTAATCCTCGGTAAGGCATATATATCCTTAACTGTCCTGCTGTTTATCTGGTGATAGTCGATGCACATGCGCAACTTGGCCATCTCGTTTCCTAACAAGGACTACCCCAGACGCCCATGGAGAGAGGGATATCTTGATGACTCCACATGACAACAGGTGTCGATTTCCCGAAACATAAATACAGACTTAAGTCAAAAATCAAGTTTTTCTCCGTCTTTAACTTATATGAAAAGTTATGACTAAGGATGTACACCTCTGAGAAGTCAAAATTTTCTTGTATTAAACTTTTTTCTCGTATAGATTTTTGAAAATAGGAGTTCATACCATAAAAGAAAATGGAACAAAAAAACATATGTCGGTGCGCTTGTTTTTGAGCTTTTGTCACTCAAAGATACCAAGTTGACAAAATCTTAGATTTTTTTGGATTTTTGCCGTTTTGACCATATACACAAGAGTTTAAAGCCATGGTATCCTAATGATGTGTTTGATATGTATGGAAGTTTGAAGAATTTATTTTCCTGTAGTCTTCTTTAAAAATATACAAGTTTTGATTAATAAGACTCATATTTTTTCTCAGAATAACAACATATGCTACCCCTACCCCTTAATTTTGAGCTACACAATACACCATTTTCAGCCATTTTTGCAAAATTTAACCCTTTATAGAAACAGTTGTGGTATTAAAATTTTGTTAATATTTTGCATATCAATAGGGAATGGGTTGTTATTTCTAAATTAGGCAGAAAAATGGGGGGTCAGTGTGCTTACTTTTTTGCCTAATTTGAATATGTGTTATTTTTCAGTATTTTAGAGTAAAAAATAAAAGTGCTCAAATTACCATTAAATGTAAAAATAAAGTGACAAAAGCGTATCACTTCAAGCAATAATGTTCAATATTTTGATAACCACGAACCTAGTAAAGATTAACAGCAAAAATTAGCTCGATACAGCTAATAATGCTGGTGCAGTGATGATTTAAGTAAAAACAATTTCAGTAAAAAATGGTTAAAACTATGGCTCTACTGAAAGAGGAAAAAGACACAATTTCAAAATGGCCGCCAAATGGGCCATTTCTTAAAATGCATGTATAAAAAATCTACTGAAAATAGAAATGTAATTTTTTGACAAAATTTGCATCTGGCAACTTGCTACAGATATTGATAAAATATATTTGAAAATCTCATAACTTCTTTGATCTTTGTCGAAACGAGACTTCAACGGGACTGAAACCTCAGAAGAATACATCCTTAAGTCAGTTGTTGACTAAGTTTTTTTCGAGAAATCGGAGCCAGGTGTTATAGGTGATAACGGACCTCTTGTATCATACCAGGTGGTATTCATCTACATCTCTTCTTGAACGGTCTCTCATCACCCAGCTCAATTCGATGTTTAAAGACTGTCTTATGACAAAGGATCTCTGGTTGAAAATATATCCTAAAACCGAGTTATGCATTTTTCCCTCTTATCAGAAGAATGATGGTGATTCTAGCCGACATTTGTGGATATTTGTTTCATTTCGCGAAGCTGATACAATCTTCTTTTTTTTTTCAAAACCTCTAGCGCTTTCATAGTCCAAGATAATCACATCGGAGTTTTTTTTAAACATTTTGTAGCTGACGATTTCAATCTGATATACTTAGTTCCTCAGCAAGTTCGTGTTTCCTCTGCTTACTACAAACTAACATGGTTTTAGGTTTTTTCAGTAATTAATTACTTTTTTATTATTATTACAACTGCTTTTGACATTGTGATTTTATAAACATTTTTCAATGATATTTTACTTGTCTACCTTTTGCATAAAAGTATCGTATACATCTATAACAAGTTGACATTATAGAGCAGAGGGGAGATCATTAATATACTATACTAAAACATTAACGGCCCTAGAATGGATCCTTGGGGAACTCCAGATTTATTTCTTCGGGATTACTAAGAACATTTCTAAAATATACCTTCTGAAAATGATGTGTTAAATGGGAAAAGAAGAAGTTGATTACATTTTCTCCCACACTTGACAGGGTTATCCCGCGGTTGCTAGGGAAAAGATAACTCTGTCTTTTACCGGGGTAGAGAAAAGACAACACCACACGCGCTAGACAGTGACGTAATCAATACATGCGGCGACCATTTTTCGCAGAGCGACATTCTTCACAATTTCTCGTTAAAGTATGGGAGAAAAAGAATCAAACATGGGCCTGTCAGGTGAACAGGGATATCTCAGCCCTCGTGAAAGATTTTGGTCATCAATCCTCGGTAAGCCTCGGGTTGACCAGCCAAAATCTTTCACTCGGGTTGAGATATCCCTATCCATCTGACAGGCTCATGTAAGCTTCTATTAGTTAGAACAGCCATAAAGTTTCATTTTCTGCAGTAACAGGTTGTGATCGACTACGCCAGAAGCCTTACGGCAATCAATATATAATACCTTTCACACTCCACTTATCCAGCTCTTCATACCATCGGTTTGTGAGAGCATTGAGGGCTGACACGAGTGCATTTTACAAAATCCTGAATAATTCTCAAGGAGAAAGTTATACTAGTTTAAAAACTCATAAAACGCAGGCAGGAAGATTAGATATTGGTAGATAATTTGCTGACTGCATATTTCTCACCCTTTTAAAACTGATTTACCTTTACAAGCTTAAATTGGTCAGGAAAAACGTTCATTGAAATACACATAGAAACATTTAAAATAATGTAGATTTGTTAAAGTTTAGAATATGAAATGAAAAATTATTCTAACCACCCATTTTAAATAGTATTTTCAAACTTATTAGCGGTAATAAAATCAATGTACTAGTATATCAGGACAGTACGTAGTATTTGGGTAGAGCCATAAACAGTCTATATTTCATCGTGTGGAGTGGAAACTTTGATATTTGTCCCGAATGCGAAGTACTCATCATAACATAATTAGAAAATTTTGTTAAAAACGTGATTGGTATAATAATTTCATATATGTTTAGCCTCATTAGATTAAGTAATTATTCGTTTATATTTTCTCACTCAGGTACAGTTTACGACAGGTTTTCAGAAGTTTATCCAATTTTATTTGACTATTTCGAAATTCGGTCTCAAAATTGGTCCGATATTCGGAATTGAGTGGGATCGGTATAGAGAAATTTTGATTAACAATAAAGATAAATAGAGGATATTCATTGTTTCTTGATGAGTACGTTTTAACAGTAATGTTTTGTCGAGTGGGGTTGAAAGGACGATTGAACAATATAAAAGTTCCCACCTCACAAGATGAAACAATATAACAGATATTCACCAAGAAACAATGAATACCTATTCTATTTATTGTACTTTTACGTCTTTGTCCTAGGTCTTTTATTCATAAATGAACAACTAGGTCCAACCACCCAAACCGTACAATTTGAATAGAAAGATGGAATCATGGAAAAGGGAGATTCTGTCCATCTATAGGTTTGAGCAATGTTTAAGTAAAATTCTTCCCTCAAAAATCCAAATACAACTTCTTTTAACACAGCCAATATACCAAGGTATCATTCAGGCGATCAAATTGAAATTCAGGAAACGCCAGGAAGCAATTGATATTATTTTCTATTAATGTTTTTGAAGAATGTAAACATTTAGTAGTGCATTTGTCCTGATGAAGCAATAGGTACCATTATAAAACCCTACAGGTAGGGCCTTCTGCCCCTATTGCATGATCGTAAAAGGCGATTAAATTTAGGATCTTATCTTTTCTCTCCTTCTTAACTTACTTCTTCCTAATGTCTCCATTGACACCGCCCCACTTTTGGCCTTCTGTTTAGCGCTCGAACTTGTGAGGTAGGCTCTGATTTCTGTCCCCTGGCTGAGACATACCAAAGTCTATAAAAGTGGTAGTTTCTGCTCCTGCTTAACGCTCAGCACAACGGAGTGGGACGACTGGTTCGCCCGTTGTCAGTATTATGTGACATCATCCGGATGGGATATATTGCTTGTTGTCCTCGGCGGCATGCTTCAGTGATATAGTACTATAAAAAGGGCAACAGTTCCACTATACAAGAAGATGCAACACGAATATACCACAGTCTCCCAAAACACGCACCTCGCACACGTACACGCAACACATCGCATACATGGTAGGCCGTCCTAACATGACCCTGGCTGTTTATAGGACGTTAATTAATCAAACAAACTAACAAGCAAACAAACCATTATAAATCTAAATGAATGTATTAAAAAGAACGTGTTTTTCAATATTTAATATTTATGAATCATATAAATAGTAATAGCTTTATAATTTTCATATTTTACAGATGGTTTATATGGTGAAGGAAGTTGATAAGTGTTCGACTATTTGTGGGTCAAACATCCGAAAAAAAAACCACTGTAAATGCCGATTTTGGTGAATAATATTTTTTCCGGATATATTGTCCGGCAGACGTCTCCTATTTTTTACACGCCTTTAGAGTTGCGCCCCTTGGGTTGTCTGCACCGGAAATGGAAAATCTGTCGGTATTATTTTGGATATCAGCAAACACATTTTGGTTAATCTATCACCACTACTGTTAGCAGCTACTGTGTAACTCAGCAAATCAAGATAGGAGACATTGGTATTCGGTAAGAAATGCATATTTTTGATGATACTGATGAATAAACGTGAATTTGAACTGTTTACAAAGTGTTGGGTGGTCGAATTGACTGATTTGAATTAACGCTGATAAAACGGATCCGACAACATTAACCAAAATTGTGAGTCAACATTACCGAAATGAACAATATGAGTCAAAATGTAGACGGTAATGTTGAAGACCTCTCCAAGGTCGAAGCAGACAAAAGGCAAACCGACGGTCAAGAACAAAAAAATATGATGGCCGAAACGTCAGATGCCCAAATAAATGATGAAAGTTCGTCTCTCGAACGTCATGATCAACGTGTCAGAACTTTTACACAAACAGGAAGAGACTATAGTCTTGATCAATTAAACAAACATTATCAAGTTTTAAAGAGACTTTCTGATTTATATTAGTGAAATGGTTTCGGACAATGTTTCAGTAAAAGTAATAAGCAAAAAGTAAACGTCATGGATGCAAAACTATGAACTCTTTCTCCAAATACATGAACATTATTTACAAAGAGAGACAGATAATGATCAAAGGGACCTCTATACCGGATCGTTTATTGCCCGCGATGAGTTTCTCCGAGACTTCAAAGCTAAGATAGAGGAGTATTTCGTTAAAGTATCTGTCAGCAAAAGTCAGCATGAACAAGAAGATGAAGATGATGAAGGTTCTCGTACTGGTAGTAGCAGGTCAACATCATCGAGCAAAATATCAGCAAAAAGACTGAAAGAAGAGCAATTAAAAATTGAATTATCAGCCAGAAAGCTGGCACTGCAGAAAAAAGCGTGAGATTGAAATAGCCAAGGTGTCCTTAAAACTTCAGGAGGAAGAACTTCAATTAAACACAGATTTAGCTGTAGCCAATGCAAAGAGTAAAATGCTCAGTGACTTAGAACAAACTGACGCTAGTGAATGTAAGACACAGGCATTTGTTCCCCAAACTTACTACGCCAAACCCAGCATTCCTACCCCCGAACGTTATGTCGCGAGTGATAATAGCCCATTATTGTTGAACTCTATAATAACCAGTGCGCCTTTGCTCGGACAGAACACAACAAATCCTAGCGTACCATTCTTGTCGAGCCCTATTAGAACCAGTGCGCCTTTGTTCGGACAGAAGACAACAAATCCTGACGTACAGTTCTTGTCAAGCTCAATTGGAACCAGTGCGCCTTTGTTCGGACAGAACACGACTAATTATGACGTACCGTTCTTGTCAAGCTCAGTTTAGAACCAGTGCGCCTTCGTTCGGACAAAACACAACAAATCCAAACCGCGCTCTCTTTTCGAACTCTGTCGGACCGGTCGCGCCTACTACCGAACGGAATGATGCTATTCACAACGAAACGCCTATTACAGATAACGCAACGCTTGTTAATTCAACAAAAGATGCTATAAACTCTGTTGTTCAACATCTGAGGAAACCGATGCCAGAGATTAAAAAGTTCACCGGTGATCCGCTCGAATATAGGAGGTTCCTTCGACAGTTTCAGGCAAAGATTGTCGCGAACACTGATAATGATGACGAGCGGATGAATTATTTAGAACAATTAACTTCTGGGGAAGCATACAAAGTGGTTTCAGGATTCGGACATCTGAGTGGAGATCGCGCTTATAACGCAGCTATGAGACAGTTAGAGGAGAGATATGGCGACAATGAGGTCACAGCGACTGCGTTCATTAAACGAGCTCTCGATTGGCCTACAATACGTGCTGGTGACTCCAAATCGCTGGACGAGTTCGCATTGTTTCTTGTTGAATGCGACAATGCGGCGGAAAGCATGAATTCTGGGAATGTTCTGGAATACGCCGAGAACATTAAGCGACTTATGTGCAAATTACCTTTCCACATGCATGATAAGTGGCGCAATATTGTTTTCCGTAACAAAGAGATGAAAGGTCGTGTGAGATTTAAAGACTTTGTTACATTCGTAAAAACAGAAGCAAAGAAGGCGAACGATCCCACGTACGGAACCGCAGCTGTTAACGGCTCACAAAGTAGCAAAGTTCAAGCGAAACGCACTTCTAATTCCCAACCATCGAGAAGTACAGCAGTCTCTAACGCAGCTAACGTTGAAGCAACGCCCAAACCTACTGGACCTAGTCAAGAACTCAAGTGCACATACTGTGATTCTAGCTCACATTCAGTCGGTGACTGTTCTGGTATCAAGGCACTTGGCCTTGAAGACAAATATAAACACTTACGTGAGAAAGGCCTATGTTTTGGATGTTTGAAGAAAGAAAGGACACTTATCGCGAACATGTAGAAATCGACTTAAGTGCGCGACATGCAACAGACAACATCCTACGATTTTGCATGACAAATCGAAAGTGAACTTAAAACCGAAATCTCAAAGCGACGAAACTAATGTGAAAGGCGTCGTAAATATGAATTATTCTGCCGAAGAAGGTCGAGTAGGGGCCGGAGACGTTTCATGTGCTATGGCGATCATCCCCGTTAAAGTTAAACTTAAGAATCGACCTCATACCGTAGAAACCTACGCGTTCTTTGACTCCGGAAGCAGCGTATCGTTCTGTACGGAGCACGTAATGAAACAACTGGGTGGAAGTGGTAAAAAAACTCAGGTTACTCTGAACACTATGGGTAATCCCTACAAAATGAACACTTACGCCTTGAATGGACTTCAAGTTTGTGACTTAGACATGGAAAACGTAGTCAGTCTGCCAAAGGTGTACACTAAAGAGGAGATGCCAGTCTCGCAGCACCATATACCGAAACATGAAGAAATATCGAAGTGGTCTCATCTGTCTGACATATCGATACCGAACATTGATGCGAACATTGGAATCATGTTGGGAAATAACGTCCCAGACGCTTACACCCCATTTGAGGTGCTTATCGGTCCGAGTGGCTCGCCTCACGCCACAAGAACGCGCTTGGGTTGGATCGTGTGGAATATCATACGAGATGATGCATCACAACTGGATGTGAATCGGGCAGAAGTAAAAGCGATATCACGTTAAATGAACTTGTTAGAAAATCATTCAACCATGATTTCCCGGAGCGTGTTATCGACGACAAACGTGAAAACTCTGTAGAAGACGAACATTTCCTCAGACAGGTAGAGGAATCTGTACATTTTGAGAACGGTCACTACTGTATAGCTCTTCCGTTTCGTGATCGCAACGTCAAACTTCCAAACAACAATGTGCAAGGCACGCAGAGACTCAAAGGCCTGAAAAATAAGTTGGTCAAAAACCATAAATTCAGATCGGACTACGTGAATTTTATGGACAATCTTTTGAGCAAAGGTTACGCAGAGCCAGTTCCTGATGATCAGCTTGAGAGAAACGACGGTCGCGTTTGGTATTTGCCTCATCACGGTGTATACCACCCCAAAAAGCCTGATAAAATCCGTGTCGTATTTGACTGCTCTGCATCGTACATGGGCGTATCTCTGAACAGTCAGCTCCTCCAAGGTCCGGATCTCGCGAATAAACTGCTAGGTGTTCTAATCCGGTTTCGCGAAGAAAAGGTGGCCGTCGTAGGTGACGTGGAGGCTATGTTTCATCAGGTGATCGTTCCACCAAGTGATAGAGACTGTTTGAGGTTCTTCTGGTGGCCTGATGGAAATCTCGACAAAGAACCCAAAATGTACAGAATGGTTAGTCATCTCTTTGGAGCAACCTCGTCTCCGAGCTGTTGTAACTTCGCGCTAAAATGTACAGCAGAAGAAAAAGGTCATCAGTTTGAACCGATTATCACGGAAACCATCAAGCGTAACATGTATGTCGATGACTGCTTGACTTCGACCGTATCCGACGAAAAGGCAAAGGCTTTGATCAACGATCTATCGGCTCTGTGTCAGGAAGGCGGCTTCCGTCTCACAAAATGGACAAGTAATAGTGCGGCTGTGCTAGAGGCAATCCCAGAGGAAAACCGCGCGACATCAAAACAGCGAAACCTTGAATCTGATTCACCAGTCGAACGTGCTTTGGGTGTACATTGGTTCACAGAAAAAGATACGCTGGGGTTTCAGATAAACGTGAAAGACCAACCCCCTACACGACGAGGAATCCTTTCGATGGTCAGCTCGGTCTATGACCCTCTTGGTATCGCGTCGCCATTCATCTTGACCGCCAAGTCGATCCTACAGAATTTGTGTAAACAAGGAATACGTTGGGATGACGACATTACTGACACCGATCTTCGCAAGTGGAACACATGGATCTCGCAACTACACGAACTAGAAAACGTTGAAGTTGAGAGGTGTTACAAACCCAGTGACTTCGGAAATGTGACGTCAGTTCAGCTTCATAGCTTCTCGGACGCGAGTGATACAGGCCTAGGAATGGTGTTTTACCTTCGGTTTATCGACGAAACCGGTCGCATTCATTGTTCTTTCCTACTAGGGAAATCACGAGTTGCGCCATTGAAAACTGTAACGGTACCAAGAATGGAGCTTACAGCGGCTTCATCGTCCGTCAAGCTGTGTAAAATGATAAAGGAAGAACTCGGATTCCCAATCAATGAAACGTTCTACTGGACAGACAGTACATCAGTGTTGCGATACATAGCCAATAAGAACGCTCGTTTCCACACTTTCGTCGCCAATCGTGTATCGGTCATTCACGAAGCCACAGAGGAAAATCAGTGGAGGTACGTCAATACGAAAGAGAACCCTGCTGATTGTGCTTCTCGTGGTCTGAGTATCGGCAAGTTTCGGCAGAATCCGCAATGGATCAACGGACCAGACTTCCTGTGGAAATCGGAATCGGAATGGCCAGAGTACCAACTGGACAAAACAATTGAAAACGATGACGCGGAAGTGAAACGTGTGGTGAACACCGCATCCTTGGACAAGACCAATTCATGTGAGGGAATGGACAGACTGTTAACGCGATTCTCGGATTACACGAAATTGAAAAGAATCACCGCATGGATGTTAACGGCAATCGGAAATCTGAAAGCAGCTGTTCAACGGACAAAAGACATAACTGACCGTATAAAGTCATCTGAATCCAACACGCGGAACCGTGAAAAAATGATGGAAACAGCGATACTTGCCGATAGACAAAGTAGGTTGGCAGAAGCGCCAAAACGAGTGAAATCTTTGTTTCTGACGAGTGATGCTTTGAACCGATCTGAGATGGCACTCGCGCGGTATGTACAGCGAACAGACTTTCAAGAGGAATTTGAATCACTTCAACGTTGTGGTAAAGTAAATAAGTCATCGAAGCTTCGCGATCTGGACCCTTACATAGACAACGGCCTTTTGCGTGTAGGAGGAAGACTTGAACGCGCAGATATGTCGTTTGACGCGAAACACCCCATAATTCTACCCAAGGAATCGAGAATGTCTCAACTTCTAATCGAAGACGTACATCGGTCTGTTGGACATCTCGGGAAAAACTCAATCTTGACTGTACTTCGTCAAAGGTATTGGATTATCAGAGCAAACGCGTCAATAAAGCGAGTGGTGTCGCGATGCGTTATATGCCGAAAGTATCAGGCTCCGTGTTCTAGGCAAAAGATGGCCAATCTACCCCGCGAACGTCTGGTTCCCGACGAACCACCCTTTACAAAAGTCGGAATGGACTTTTTCGGACCACTTGAGACTAAGCGTGGTTCGTAGCTGCGTGAAGAGATATGGAGTGATCTTTACCTGTTTAAGTACGCGAGCAGTTCATCTTGAGTTAGCGTTTTCTCTTGACACAGACTCGTGCATTGATGCGATTCGAAGATTCATCGCACGTCGAGGGAGACCGGAGTTCATCAGATCTGATAACGGAACTAACTTAGTTGGTGCAGAAAGAGAAATGCGAGAAGAGGTTCAGAGGCTTAATAGTGACAAGATTCGCGACAGCATGGCTGCAAAAGGAATTCATTGGAATTCAATCCTCCCTCGGCTTCACACTTCGGTGGTGTGTGGGAAAGGCTAATCAGATCTGTTCGAAAGGTGTTACATTCAGTCATGCGCGAGCAACCCGTCCGGCTAGACGATGAAAATCTCCAGACTCTGTTTTGTGAGGTCGAGTCCATCCTCAATGGTCGACCAATTTCCGAGTTATCGAACGACGCGAATGACGTGCGCGCACTCACACCGAATCACCTCCTTCTACTTCGACCAGTTGAATGGTTCCCTCCTGGAACTTTCAAGAAAACGGACAATTACGTTAAGAGGAGATGGCGCCAAGTTCAGTATCTGGCTGACATATTCTGGACCAGATGGATCAAGGGTATCTGCCCTTGCTTCAGAGCAGACAAAAATGGACTAAAACTGAGAAAAACTTGAAAGTCGGTGATCTCGTGCTAGTGATGGACAGTTCTCCTAGAAACGCTTGGAACATGGGACGAGTGCTCGAGGTTATCATGGACAACAAAGACACTGTAAGAATCGTAAAGGTTAAGACCGCCTCTTCGGTTCTGACGCGACCAATTCAGAAACTGTGCCTCGTTCTGGAATCTGATGTTTGTGACATGTGAGCACTCATGATTTAATGTGTAATATGTGAACTTTGAAGAAAAAATGACTCGTATAATTGAGAATAAAACTACTAATATGTGTAGGACATTGGAAAAGAGACTCAGAAAATTAAGATTCGAAGTCATACAGTTTTATGTGTTTTCGAAACATTTTATTTGCCACAATAAGTTGAATTTCAGTTAATTATCATATCTAGATACAAAATTGGTGCATTTACTTAGAATCTAGATAATTGTGTTCCTATGTAGAACAGCAATTAAGGGGCCGGTTTGTAAATGCCGATTTTGGGTGAATAATATTTTTTCCGGATATATTGTCCGGCAGACGTCTCCTATTTTTTACACGCCTTTAGAGTTGCGCCCCTTGGGTTGTCTGCACCGGAAATGGAAAATCTGTCGGTATTATTTTGGATATCAGCAAACACATTTTGGTTAATCTATCACCACTACTGTTAGCAGCTACTGTGTAACTCAGCAAATCAAGATAGGAGACATTGGTATTCGGTAAGAAATGCATATTTTTGATGATACTGATGAATAAACGTGAATTTGAACTGTTTACAAAGTGTTGGGTGGTCGAATTGACTGATTTGAATTAACGCTGATAAAACGGATCCGACAAACACCTTGATGCAATCTTGTGGTTAAGCAATCCAGGGAACGAGGTAGATATTCAAACAATTGTGAAGTGTTTCGCAAAGGCTGGGTATTAGATCAGGCCCCGATTTCTCGAAACACACTTAAGTCAAAAACTGACTTAATTCATAAATTTTTCATATAAGTTACATAAGGAGAAAAAATTAAGTTTTGACTTAAGTCTGCACTTTTGTTTCGAGAAATTGGGGCCTGATCTTCTGCGGAATCATGTGAAACTGACACAACGATGGTGATGATGACGATGATGTGCCACAGGCAAACATGAAACTATCGCGACTACACGTTTCTGGAACTTGTTCATATCGATAAAGAACTTTGCACATGTGACACAGAAATAACAGATTGGACAAAGTGTGCAGCGAAGTTTTCAATAATGATGGCCATAGATAGTGAATGTGAAAGTGACGATGAGGAACAAGGCTTGTGTGGAGATGAATCTATATCACTGGGGTATGCACTCAGCATAGTCCCAACAACGGACATATAACCATGCTTTTGAACTGGTTAAGATCGAAGAGTTGTCAACTTTAGAATCAGTGTCAAATAAATGTAAACAAGGTAAGATAAATTACTATTTTGGAAGTATTAAAATAGGGACCAAACTTAATGCAAAGTTTGACACTTTTACATCTGACAGTTACACAAGATCTGAACATTGATTCTGTATTATTGGTCCTGTAACTATTAGGGTATATATATTAAATGATATAACTAGTCAGCAAATTGTTTTTACTAACATTCAGTTGTATTTTTATTTGTTATGTAATTTGAAAAATTGCATCATTTGAATTTATCCGAATTTTAAATTACACAATTTTGATGAATAAAAATAATTATTACTGCCATTATTTCCAATAAAAGATTATTATAGAAATAATTGCATGCACTTGTTTTTTACTATTTTATAATGTTAACTTTTCTTATATTGTGTATGATTCTATAACAATATATATCAAAGAAAAGTCCAAATGTACATGATGTGTCTTTGCTTTTTTTTTTTTTTTTTTTTTTATTTTTGCTTTTTTATCGATGAGTGATGATTCAATTAAGAGACCCACTGTCATATAGATGTGACCTATTTTTGTAATATCCCTTGGAGGGTCTCTTTAAAAAATGACTGTAATCGAAAATGGTCTTAACCTACTGATACTAACACACACAATTTAGCCTACCTAGATACCAATAAATTGCCCGCCTTTGTGATAAACATGATAATTGGATATTCCCGCTTTATAAACAGGCACACTGAAAGCTAGACTGAAATCAGACGGACACTGAGACCTGACGAGACTTGAGAATAGACATCTGCACCGGATACTTCCACCTCAGATATTACTCTTCTGCCTAATACACCGTTTCCGCCTGGGCCATTGAATGTAGAGATAGAGAGCGAACTTTTGTCCATCTTCAGCTTGAAGAAAAACTTAAGCCGTCAACATGCTTCGTACCCTACTCATTGTCTTTGACTTCAACAAAATTTTCGATAGGACGACACTTAAGTACTGTTTTGCTAATAAAACAGACAAATATATCATTGATGATAAGTAAAATGAGTTTATTGCTTTAATGTATAAATATATATACTAAATTTTTGCTGTAGGCTGGTACAAACAATTCTGGAATACTCCGTCCGCGTCCACGTCACTGTATGCAATACCTCCAACGGTCCCGCTGTGTAGGTCAAAGGAAAATGTTCATCTGGTAGGTCCAGTCGGAGACGGATGTACTAGCAGGAGAAAACAGATAGGCTCGACTGTCATCATCACCAGATAACAGAATCATCGGCTTCCTGTGAAATAACAAACATACTCATAATACTAATGTAGAGCCGTAACAATCAACAGCATTTACTTTTGTACAGTTTACTAGAAAAATCAATTTAGAGAGCTGAAGTACACTAAAAAACATTGTTTTTTTAAGTAAATTATCCTGTCAAAGTAAAAATTGCTAAATTTTCGACCAAAGTTTTGGTCCCTTTCTTGGTGCCAAGTTTGCTGAATATCTTTTTGTTATGCGTAGTGAGAAGATATTCAATACAATTTGCAGTAATAATAGAACAAAAATACGGGTCGCAAATTCACTCTGCTATTTTACTTTGACAGGATAATTTACTTTGAGAAAGTAATGTGTTACCAGCATTTGAAACAAACAAATCATTGCATAGGGGAGACTGTCCTTATTGGGAACTACCAACTAAATGAAAACATACCCTGAAATGGCCCCTGAGCTCAGGGTTAAACTTTTTCCCAGGTATATGGTTGGCTGACTAATTTTGAATATCCGCAGGCAACAATGGAATACAGGAATGTCAAACATGGGTTCAAAATATCAATTTGATAATGAATACGTAAAATGATTATTTCATGATTTTCCAATGAAGAATATGGATCTATTTCCAAATTACTACCCAAGTAGGAGTGGGAGCTGAAGGTCCACAATCTCTCTGTTATTATGTTTTTGTTCGTTTGTTTTTTTTACGGTGCATCGACAGCTAAGGTCGTTGGGCCGTAAAACACTAACAACCAAATAATAATGAAAGATTCGGTGAAGTATATTTAAGTATGATTGACCCGAATTTTTGGTAAAGTTTATCGCTGTCCTGCTGAATTCTACATATTCACAAACATAATCAGAGTATAAGTACCGAGTGTTTGTGACAATAACACTACTTACCCAGTAGAAGTACTGGAGCTTTTGATTATCTGAGCTGAGCCAGGAGCGCCACCTCCCGGTAGTATATTGTGAGTATGGAAATCTGATTTCAGTACATGTCGTATAAAATTACCGGTCCTGTAATCAAGTTAACAATTTCATCACAAATATCACATTTTATACTTCTTACACAAATCTAATTCCTTTATTATGATATAAAATAAGATCCTCTCAAGCTTCAACACAAACTCAATTTTAAGATGTACATGAATGTGAATGCAATGACAAAAATAAACTTTATTTGATACTTCTTACACAAATTTGTTTCCTACATAATAATATAATAAAATTAATTTCTTTTTAAGCCTTAACACAAAAATCAATTTTAGCGTTGTACTTCAAGTAATGTAAAAAAAATCAGCACAAAAGGCGCTAAAACTAGAACACCGCTACAATTAGTACATATACAGCATTCTATATTCACAGAATTAGATTAAACCTGAAAAATGTAAGTTAAAAAGTATGCATTTGAGATTAAAATAATAATAATAAAGTACTTTGTCAAAATTAATTTCTGCAACAACCCTTTGTGTTTTCTAAGGAAGTATATTCGCCATTTTTGTTAAATCTGCTTGGATACGACACCTGCCGATATACCTATATCAAGCGCGTGAACCACACACACGCGCAATCAGTCGAACGATTGCTGTTCATGGTGTAACAACTATATAGGGGTCGGTGAGTGCGTTGGAATACTGGTAGAGAGGGAACATTTACAGAAAAAGGCTGACCTCGACACGACATGGGGACGTCTCATAAACGATTCTTGAAATACAAGTGTACTTATATTTTCAATCTCAATTGTATACTTTTTAACTTGCATTGTCAGCTTTAAGTAACTTACCTGAAATCAAGTAGGAATTTCGTAGATATAGAGACCAGTCTGTGAAACACCGTTAGCAGTGACTAGTAGATCCAGCTTGCCATCACCATTCAAAATCCGATACCTGTACGTCAAATACGTGTCCGATACCACTCTCAATGATCCGAGAATGTACCTGTCAAAGAACACGGAATATTTTTCTCAGTAATCTGGATATTCATTTAGGAGAATAGTCGGGCAAAAGGAAGTCTAAGGCCGTAAAAAATTCTCATGAAATAGAAAAATAAATCTCAAAAAATCGTCAAAATCATATATATGCGAAGAAATTGATTTATATCATAAGGATTTTAAAACGTCATCCCGGCTGGTTACGTTCATATGATTACATTTTCACACAGCCTCGCTTTCAAAGGTAGGCGAATTTAATTTTAGAAATGTGCTTACTGGGCCTTTCTATTATTAATATCTAAATGGTCAAAACTGAACAACACCAGCAGAACTTGACCGTCGTTTTGATATGTTAGGACATTTGGAATTCCAATAAACGCATTTAAACTGGTGTATTTTTCTGTCCGACTATTCACTTTAATAGAACACTACATAATATCATTGTTAAAATAACATTGTTAACTGGCATTACACAACAAAATAAATTATGGTTCGGGGGGCGGGGGGGGGGGGGGGGGGGGGGGAGGGGGGGGGGGGGGGGGGGGGGGGGGGGGGGTGAGAGACTTATAATTGTGAAAATCTGTTTAAGAACGATTCGTCGCAGAATCATTAATCAAAACTCAATACCTTAATATTAAATACATATTATGAGGTTAAAATTATTATTCTTACCGTGCTTAAATCATTCCAGGAACCATTTGGGTCTGTCGCTCCAGTAGATCTTGAGCTTGTTTGAAAAATATCCTGTTGTAATAATGCAGGGAAGCATGCCATCAGACGACGGAAGTGACGTAATATCAAAGGAATGTATCGGAGTACATCGCCGAGGTGAAATGAGCTGTCCAGGGGTATAAGAGGATTGTCACGATATACTGTTGGATGTTTCGTACCACACCAGTTCACCACTTGATCCGCCTTAAGAAAACACATGCTTGTTATAAGAAAAGCATTACTCGCAATTTTTTACAAAATGGTTTTGAAAAATAAAAGCTTACTTCAAGAGTCGTCGTCCAGAATACACCAGCTCAAAACGTTCGCCATGTGGGTTTTTTGCGTTAGAAACGACAACGCACGTACCACCTTATCTTCAGGATTTGCCATCAGCAGTTTGATTTTCTTTTTCCAAAGACTAATATTTAAACAGCCGAGGAATGCCTCGGGTTTTAACCCACTTTGTGACCTTCGGAAAGAATATCCCTCTCATTCATACTTTCAGTGTCGCGCCAATAAGATTTCTTCAATGTTGATTTTTCCCTATATATGTCATGTACTTTTTCCCTTTTTTTTATGAATTTTCCTTATCTCATATATTGGATTTTTACCAAATTTGGCATACTTGTAGAAAACTTTTTCGTTGCCATGTTGGTAAGAACAAAGAAGGAAATGACGTCATAAAAAATAAACGGTGCACCAAAATAATGATATTTTGAAAATGAAGCATCGGAATATTTTGAAAATATTTATGAGCTGAAAATGTAGATAATTCTCTATAAGTATGCCAAATTTGGTGAAAATCTATCAATCTATAGATAAGAAAAATTCAAATAAAAAACAAAAATACATAGAATATATAGCGAAAAAACAACCGTGACGAATACTTGTGTTACACAAATGTAGTCTAACCAATATCGACATACCAAAAATAGATTTCTTGCCGCGGCAGGTAACGGCATCTTTATACGCCGTCTCCGTTCATATCCAGCCACCTAACCCGATGATAAAACCACTCGTGATCCTCATTGCCTCCCAGTGATCTCGTATGGTCCCACTATACTTGTCCCGGTGGTGTTAAATAGAGTTTACCGTTCCTTTTGTTTTAAATGGCACCAGAAATCCACCGGCACTACCACCATTGAACTACCAAACACATCGTCCTGAAACAGGATTTAACGATAGGATCATGATGGGAGTGAAGTTTGGCTTTGGCAAAATTACATCTTACACATGTGATTTTAGTTTATCTCTAACATTGAAAAGGTAAGTGCAAAGCGCTGGTTCCACAGTGATAATCATATAATTAATAGATATGTTAACACGGAAATTACTGCAGATGATATAGAGTGTGAGGTCTTCAGAAAGAATCACCCATATTTGTTGTAATATACATCGATGTTGTGACCTGGTCATGAGAGCTGTTGGATACGTTTTTGACAGTGTTCTCCATTAAAATTGTAATTTGACATAAATAAGGGTTTCACTTATAAGAAAATCAGAGCACAATTTTCACACGAATAGCAGGGAGTAGTCCCTGGATGATCTAAAGCATTAAAGAAGCAAGCTAAACGTAAGGAAATCTAAAAAGAAATGGCAAAAGTTCCACTATGCAAGAAGAAACAACACGAATGGACTGCAGTTTCACAAAACACCCAGCGCGCACTTTGATACACTCTACACACCGCATACACGGCAGGCCGTTCTTACATGACCCTGGTTGTTAATAGGTGGTAAATTTAATCAAACAAAACAAACAAACAAAACAAACTGAAACATTAAAGCTTGTATAGTAACCTGGTACAGCGCTGGCTTCGTTAGGCCATGTAATTTTTGTTGATACCAAGTCTGGTCTGACGGTTGAGAGACTGCTGAGATGTGGACGCACGTCCGTGACACGATACACATGGTCAGTCGTTAAAGGGACGCCATTAAAACACGAAATAATAAGGTCATGACCTGTGCCGTTTCCTGACGGAATGACAGCTATGTATCCAGGTTGGTTAATATGGAAAGATCCGAGAAGACGCGGAACTACACTACTTCGCACAGTAGTAAATAAGAAACATAATGAAAATAGTGTTGACTGAAATGATCTACAAAAGGACATCTTTGTTCGTTGAAAAGTGTAATAGATAAAGATAAAGTAATATTGATTACGTAATAAACTGCACCCTCGAAAACCCAGTGTCTAAACTCCACTGCGCTCCGTTGGTGGGTAACCGACGATGAATACACTGGCACACTGGGCACAATGTGAAGTTATCTGAAGACCTAATGACAAGTTTTGGTGCGTGCGAGAGACAATGGTATGGTTTTACATTTGTCTTATATATAGGGCATGTGGATGTTAACTGCCCAGTGGTCAGATAAGGAAATTGATAATGGCGAATGTCACGTGTTACTAACAGATGTCTAAACTGAATGTTTGGTTAGATTCGTTTTACTTGTTTATAGTTTTAAATATTACGAATACATATTTGACTAAGAAGACAAAAAAACATGCCTTGCTAAAATTAAGATGTTAGCTTATCCGCTAACACTTTTCGAAGTTCATATTTTTTTTCTAGTTTCAGCAATTAGATGGATAACGATTCAGCACAATGGCTTTTTTGCGCGTAAACAGTATTAGTAATACTGCTACACTTTTAATTTCAGCGAAATGTTGTATGATAGGTATTTTAGGAATCATTGTTAAATGGATTGCAACATATTGGTTACCCCACAATTCCTAGTTCTATACGGCGTCTCAATCACGTGTGAATGGGTTCTCCTTACACGTGCACGTGACGGAAACTAATATGGGAATATTTTGTCCTCCCATTTAATATCACACCAAAGATATGTTTATTTAGATCTGATCAAGTAAAACTAATTAACGTGGATTGGGGACCGTCTCCGGTTTTATTACTAGAATTCCCATCAGGTTAGATATATTGTTTCATAACCACATTTTCTATTCCCGTCATCACGTGTAGTATCACACGAGCACCTTTATGTAATTTCCAATTATATAAATATTAATCATATTATTTTAGTTTGTAATATGAAATTTCATATTAAATTAAAAAACATTGATGCCATCTTTATGTCATTTCCCATTATATAAATATCGATAATGATATTTATAAGTAGTTCATAGTATGCATTTTACAGTAAAAATATAAACATTTATGCCACCTTCATGTAATTTACCCTTATATAAATATTGATAATGGTATTTAGTTTATAGTATGCATTTTCGAATAAAAGTACAAACATTGATGACATGTTATCAACAAAATAAACATTAGTCACGGTTTTAATTGTAATCAATTAAGCCATTTTGTATACTTACGATTTATCAAACATTTCGAAATCGAAATCCTGTGTTCTATTGTATATTTAAGCCTTCAATATCACGAAATAATTTCATTTTTGAGATTCAACAAAATTTTATCACGCTTAAACTAGTTGTTTCCTTTTTTGAAGTTTGGTTCCAATCTCTACCAGGGTTTATTGTGGTCCCCATATTCGCCAAATGTGGGAACCGCAATACATACATTCACACACACACAACACCAATTTACCACATCATCCCAAAACATACAGACATTACACACACACCACCACCAGTATACCGCAGCCTCCCAAAACACAGATCACCAGTATACCGCAGCCTCCCAAAACACAGACCACCAATATACCGCAGCCTCCCAAAACATACAGACATTCATACAAACACCACCAATATACCGCAGCCTCCCAAAACATACAGAAATTAACACGCACAACACCAATATACCGCAGCCTCCAAAACATACAGACATTCACAAACTCACCCCCAATATACCACAGTCTCCCAAAACATACAGATATTCATACACACACCACCAATATACCGCAGACTACCAGAACAAACAGACATTCACACACACCAAACCAATATACCGTGGCCTCCAAAATATAAAGAAATTCACAACTGCAACCTATTGCATACGGGAGAAGGTATCCTTAAACGATCTTAGGTGTTTAAAACAGGACGTTAATCCAAATGAAACCTACAGCCCCTGGGGAGGGGGATAAAGTCTCGAGTAGAAATTGTAACCAAAAACACTCACACCATACCAATTCCATCAACCAACCCAAACACCAAGGATCCTAGAAACCAATGAACCATAACATTACACCAAACGAAGCATGTCTTTGTCTTTCAGAACACTGATTGAAGTTTACGAAATTGCTTGAACATGCGAATTTGTTTTTTATTGCTCGAGGCATAAAAATTATCTTTTGATTGTTCGAGGAATATGATTATGTTTTTGTTTTCATATACGTCGATATGTTTCCGTGTAAATACACTTGATAAGATGCTCCACCGCCGACAGAGCATAAATGATGTTCATCATTTGTTAAATCGTGTATAAATATGCATTATTAACACAAAAAAAATAAAATAGAATAATTTATTTCGCCTGTGGTGCATGTGAAATTAGTACTTCATTTCATACAGAATATAATGCCACGGAATTTTTTCGGGATGCAATTAATTATTTTTCATATTTTTAACTTGAAGTAAAATTAGAGAGCTCAAGCTTTTCAATGATGGTAATAGTGTAAAAGTAAGTAACTTTTGTAACTGAAGAAAAATACTAAATCGTCTGCTCCTGTTTTTGATAGTGAAAAAAATACCATTTGTCAGCGGTGGAGCATCTTTAAATCAAGTATGGAAATTATAAGTTAATCCTAGCCAAATATTATTTACGCATAGAGCATCAGAAATAAGTTTGACCAATGTAACGAACAATTTCTGTCAAGTTGTGTTTTCAGGTAAATGTATTTGATTTTTTATGCTTTCAAACTGTTGAATTTATGAGTCAATCCTAGAAAAATTTGGACCTGCAGGTAGGACGTTAGAATTGTACCTGCTGCCCCTATTGCATGATCGTAAAAGGCGACTAAATTTAGGATCTTATCTTTTCTCTTCTTTCTAACTGACTTTATCTTTCCTGATGCCTCCCTTGGCACCGCCCTCACTTTTGGCCTTGAGTTGAGCGTTCGCCCCTGTGAGGAAGGCTCTGGGTTCTGTTCCCTGGCCGAGACACACCAAAGTCTATAAAAGTGGTAGTTTTCTGCTCCTGCTTGGCGCTCAGCATATCGATAGTGGAACGACTGGTTCGCCCGTTTGTCAGTATGATGTGACCGGGTGGTGTGTGTTGCTTGGTGTCTTCAGCGACATGCTTTAATGATATATACTATAAAAAGGGCAACAGTTCCACTATACAAGACACAACACGAACATACCACAGTCTCCCAAAACACGCACCTCACACAACATACACACGCATCACACCACAAACATGGAAGGCCGTCCTTACATGACCATAGCTGTTAATAGGACGTTAATGAATCAAACAAACAAACCTAGAACAATAGTATTTACACATAGATCATCAGAAATAAGTTTGACAAATGCAGTACACATTTCTATCAAGTTGACAATGAATGTTTGCGCACGCTCTCCCACAAAATAGAGGGTTTTTTCATATAACGAACACAGGAAGAGAATTAAGACACATGTGTTGTTTTATCATGGTAGGCATGACGACAACACCTGTGATTCTTTCACCCTACATAAAAGACAGCCTTGAATATATCCAACTGAGTTCAGGGATATTAATATATATTAAAGGTCCAATAGATAAATATGTACGTAACTTTTCAGTTTTTTTGGGTTTTTTTTTTTTTTTTTTTTTTTTTTGGAGGGGGGGGGGGGGGGCGGTAATTACAAACATCTACGATGATCGGACATTGTACAAATGGCCTAGAATAAATCATGGATCATATGAAGAAATGTGAAGTTTATTGACAACTTACAGAATGCATTGCCAATTCAATTTATTGATTTTCCTTTAAATTTAGTGTCATTGAAAGTCCAATATTAAGTCAGCAATAACATTTGCTTACGATTAGTATTTTTTCACAACATGATTCACTGTACCCAACCGGATGTGGGTAATTGTAGTTACGCTCTACAAAAATGGTGACGGTGATTTAGGTCAGATTTCGCATGCCTCAGTTTACATGTTTGTAGGGCAATGCTGACCGTGCTGTCAATTAAATGTGTTTGTTAGATGAAATACATAAATTTTAAAGCGTGGCGCTCAACTGTAAATCTCTATAAAAGAAGAACATAGCCATGCAAATACAATGTATGACCAGTTGGAAGGTAACTGAATGCATGTTATGATCTCATCAGTGGGTAACTGATTCATTCGATCTGGGTAACTGAAATGCAATGGAATAGTAAATACCACACAAGCATTAACTGACATGGATATTTAAGTGCAGATGTTGATTTTATAGTAAGCTTATATCACTGAGATAGCAAATATGAATGAAACTATGGTGATAACAAAATACAAAACAATCCGCATCCTTTGCTCTAACAAATTAATATTATATAAATGATTCAGTGAATAGTCGGGCAAAGAAAACCAGTCTAAATGCGTTCATTTTCCTTCCAAAAGCCCTTGCATATCAAAACGATAACCAAGTTCTGCTTACGTTGTCCAGTTTTAACCATTGAAAGTATGGAAAATTCGCCAAAATGTTTGAAAGCAACTTTACGTATCAACACGGAAATACCAAAATGTAGCAAGTCGGGAGGACGTTTTAGGATTCTTGAAAAATATAAATTAAAATGTTCGCATGCAGATCGATTTTGACGGCAAATTTCATTTTTCTGTTCCATAAAAAAATAAACTGGATATATTAACACTATTTTTTGCTGACTTTAGCCATCTATTGCCCAACTATTAACTTTGAATACACGGATCATAAAAAAAACTCTCTTTTTTAATCACTTGGTACAGCTATGCTCAACTTCGCTATGCAAGGTATTCAGTATGGTACCCTCTCTGTCAAATATCACAGGTACCGGGTTTAACCATTTTTGCATGTATTATAAACGATTTCTTAATTTCAATTAATTCATATCAGATTGGCCGGGTGTTAATATCGTTGACATATTTCTGTTTCTTGTGCACAGACGTCAATTCCGTCTTTGTATATTGCTGAGTTAGCTCCCATGCGGGTAGGTATCCATTGAGACGTCATTTTTTATTGGCGCGATTTACGTCATTTTCCCGAAAAGTAGGAAATTACGCTCGCAAAAACATGTAGTCACAATCAATATCTACCCACAAGGGCAGATAACTCTAAAATATGCAAATACAGAATAGACTTGTGCCGAAAATAAATGACACTCTCAAGCGACAGCGATTTTAAATCATGTGTATTCATAATCACCATTCATTTATCAAAAAGTTAATGTATACTATGAACTATGAAATGATGACCGAAGGGCTATGAAATATGCCATTTTAGCTTATACATGTACACCTCGTGTCGTCTTTGAAACTATGGAGGAAGGTAAATATTCAGAACACTGAATCATATAAAACGTAAACAATAAATATACATTAGATCAGTATTTTATTAAGACTGGTGAATTTGCTGCTTTTTTTATTCGCCCATGCGTTTCTCAGATGTATTCATCAAATGTAAAATCAACCCCAAATTCGGCGTCGAAAAGCACGCGAGGAAACTTGACTGAGTCCAGATACTAAATTGCGAGTCCAGTAACCTGTGTCAAAATCTCTCCATAGATGTGACGTCATAATCTCAAAAGCATAAAGGGACTTTCCTTCTTCAATGACATCAGGATAATTAAGCAATGATGTTACTTTTTCAACTTCATCGCGGTATGAAAAACATTCCGTTTATAATTAATTTTTGAGACTACTGGATAAATTAAAATACGTTTAAACGTACAATTCCATACCCAACGTCGTTGTATCTATTGTGACGTCACAATAACATCAGGGTTTCACGCCGGGATACAAGTTAAAACTTAGAAACGCGCTCCCCATTAAAATTTTCATCATATGTAATAGCTGTATATATCATATAATGGCTTTTTTGTTTTAAATTATACCATAATTATTTTCATTTAAGCGGAACAGATAAGAGTGAAGGAAGACGTAAATATATAAAGAAAGAGGCATAGTGGATATAACTAGCCTAACAATTTTTCTAGAGGTATGAAAAGAATAGGCCAATCCGAAATACCGATGTAGTATATGAAAGCAATGAAAACTAGAAATTGTAACTGGACAATTTGACGGGCTTTTCACCAATAAGGATTTTCTTTCAAGGAAATTCATATTAACAAACTTGGTAGCACTTTATCGCAACGTGTTACATGTCCAGTTTCAGGACTCTATGCCTTCCAGATCTTCAGAAAAAGTCGTTTGAAAATTTCAGGATTTTTGGCCCATATGACCTTGAATGCTCGAAAAAAATGCGTTTTTAAACTTTGACCCTTATTCCAACCGGAAGTTGACGTTTTACAGAAAAGTGTTACATTAGTTATTGCTCTATTTCTTATTTTACATAACATATTCAAAACAGAAAGAAATGCGTATAGCTATTAACGAGGTATTGACATTGGTTTAAAACCGAAAGTGAGGTCATATAGCGGCCATATTGAATGTCCGACCAGCTTAAAAATGCTGCTGTCACATCTTCAATGCATGCCCTACAATTTGGTAACATTTTCATGGGTATATCTCTTACCATTTCGGAGATCCTTTGTATCCAATTTTTGTGCAGAAGAATAATAAAAAGCAGAACAAAAACAACAGGTCTTTTCCCCATAGGTAAAAAAAACCTAAACATGCATGAAAAATGGAAACAAAAATAAGTGTCATAGGTTGGTCGATCCAAGCCTAATTCGTCAGTTACGCTCCATGTTTGTCAGTTACCCACCATTCACCTAAAAATCATAACTCAGTTACGCACATTTGAATTTCAGTTTCCGCTAAATGTCAATTTTGTGATGGCTTGTTTCGCTTATTCATAGTCATTTACGTATGCGTTACGCTTCAAATCTTTCTTTTATACAAAAAATGATTCGTGAGACACGAATAAAAACCTTTAAAATATCGCAAATTTCATAAACTGAGGCATGCGAAATCTGACCTAAATCACAGTCACCATTTTTGTAGGGCGTAACTACAGTTACCCACATCCGGTTGGGTACAGTGATTGTTGCAGCGACATTTTGATACTCGTAGCTAAATGACTGGGTATTGCAGTTTTACCTTCTGCTGTTTTCAAGCTAAAACAGAGACAGATAAATGAAGATATATTATGGAAATGACATATTCCCACAATATATCAGTATGATAGCAGCAAGATTTACATGACAAGGTGATTAATAGGATCTTTACCTATCTTGAGGGTAGGGCAGGAAAATCTCTACCCGGGGCGGAGATTTACGACAGTCACTGTCTAACCTGAGGCTTGCCGGGGGTTAGACCGTCGTGAACCTCCTCCGATGGTACATATTTCACTGTCCCACTCTCTAGGTAAGAAATAATCATTTTTTCGGCCCCTGTAATTTCCCGACAAAAATGTTAAAAAGTGCAAATACGCGACGTAAAAAGTGGAGACAAATATTTAATTACTAACTGCTTTAGATTTTGATTTTACTTTGTCAAAATTTTGTCATTGCACTTTAAACTTTAAACGTTCACAGCCGCCATCTTGAAAACACATTTCGAACTTCTTCTCAAGTTTCTACCGGTGCAATTTGGCTGAAACTTGCATGAAATGATCCTGACAAAGTGTTGTTATTTTTCGGGTCGATCCGAAATCCAAGATGGCCGCCACAGCCGCCATCTTGAAAACACATTTTGAACTTCTTCTCAAGTTCTACCGGTGCGATTTGGCTGGAACTTGCATGAAATGATCCTGACATGGTCCCAACAAAATGTCGTTATTTTTCGGGTCGATCCGAAATCGAAGATGGCTACCATGACACTATATCTAATTAATTTCCTACATGTTAAGGCCCTTGGGCCTCTTGTTTGAAATAAAATTTGTTGAAGGAAATTGAAAATGATCCTGACATGGTCCTGACAAAGTGACAGCATATACAATTAATTTTACTATTGCCAAGGTAGTCAGATGACCGTTAAGGCCCTTTGGGCCTCTTGTTGTTATATGTTGAAGAAAAAGACTGGTTTCATTGCCGACTTTTCATATGTTACAATCAACTGACAATAAGATAATTAAATTAATTAGGCTTTTAATGACAAGTCATTTAGAACGGAAATATATTGATTTTATAGCTACAAACATGTACTGTAAAGATAACACATTGACTTTACACGTTTATTCGTGTCAGCTATAATTTAATGATTGTAAAATGTGTGACGCTTAGTTAACAGTAGCCGTAAATACAACATAAAGAACATCGCCTCTGTTTATTCATGAATAGTGACTGAAGAAACGCTGGTGAGATGAGGATACTAGTGGTTTTCTGTTTGGTTGCCTGCGTGGGTAAGTGGATATGTTGCCCTATTTATTGCGATTTACTTTCACGAGTTTTGCGATATAACGAAATTTGCGAAAGTTTATCTTCGCCAACTGACATCTAAACGGGGATTCTGATAGGAATTACCAGCCATTTTTAAATTATTGAATGTTAATCTTCGGCAACTTGATTTGAAACAGAAACCGCGAAATTTAGGTCAACGAAAGAACTCTAGTGTTAGATAGGTCACAGGCACTTGACCATTCCATGATGTCACCATTACATGCAACATGACCGAAGCGTGCCTTTTCGACGACGTCAGAATTTGTGACGCCAGATGGCGTTCCTGACATGCTGCCGCAATGAAAATGCTTGAAACCGAACGATAGCCAACTTTCGTTTAAGCATGTGCAAGCCTCGTGTTTGTCAGTACACTAGGATTGCGATATCCCCATGGCAGATCATGAACATGACTACAGACCTTCGTGATGGTTTAGGATTATTCTCAATGTGTTTTGGGTTTATGAAGTCATAAAGACAAAAACAGAAGGGTATTCTTTCTTCATAGATGTGAAGCGTCTAGAAAAAGAATGTCCGTTCGTTTTTTGTAAATGACTTCATAAACACAAAATATATTGAGAATAACTTATGAAGGTACTAATTATGCATAAATATGCGTATTTTTATTAGGTTTGAAATAAAACAAATTGATTCGAGGCGCATTGATATCTTATCCAATAGTTCAGTTTGGCCAATGACTGTGCCGCATTCCTCGCGAAAACCTTCTTCGTGTATGAAGTCATAATACTTGTCGTACAATTCATTCGGTCTATTAAAAATGACCTCAAACTTCTAACCAATAGACCTCAAACATCTAACCAATAGAAATAAGTGGAGCATATGAAATTAAAGTATTAAAAATTATCCATTTTCTACTCCGTTAGAGAGACATCGGATAGACCTAAAAGATAAAAAATCAAACTTCCACTACAATGTCAAGATGTTGTTGTATCAGAAAGGAGTAGGTGCAATAAGGGCCATTTTTGGCCCCAACACAGATTCCTTTTATTTTCATTACTTATTCTCACCAATATATGAGATTTATAAAAAACACTATTTCAAAGCATTCTGACATGTTGTTGCCTAGCAACAGGCCTGGCAACCAGTATACTGTATTCATGCTAAAATAGACAGTTTTGTCACTTTAAGGATGTCCCAACTTCTATATTTAGTGGGAGAGTGTGCATTATGTATCATGCACACAAATTTTCTATTGTTATAAACAACAGATTTTATTTTTTGTCACCACCTAATGAATGATTTAATATTTTCCACACGTTTGTGAGGACTATCGGACGTCTTTGCTGATGAAGAAGAAGACGGTAAGATCTAATTATTTACATATGTATTATATACTGACCGCCGATGAAAAACGCAACACTTTTTAATTGAATATTTTTCAATTAAAGTTTTTGTTCATATCAAACAAATTAATAATGTAAAACTTTGAGCACCTTCCCTATGTATACAATAATGATTCGCATGACTGAACTTGCTCTCGGTAAGTGAAGCGGTCGATTGTTGAAAAAGTACTTATCTGCACGTGCACTCGGTATCAATGCGCGCGTGGTCTACCCATTACGCGTGTACAGTCCTTGTGGATAGGAAGACTGTTTTCCACATTCAGATTTTGAAAACGCTGTTTAGTTTGAAAAAAGATGCCACGACTTACGGATACCCAGCGTCACGAAGTTAGAGGTATGTTGGCAGGCGGACTTCCGCGGCGTGAAATTGCGCGTAGAATGGCATGTTCGCCTTTCTACTATTGTGAGACTTCATCAGCGGTACCAACTTCGCTAGCCAAGGGGATTAGTCCGATTCTCTTTCTACTACCCTTGGCATACCTCAATTCAGAACGGGAGGTCCCGCACTGCGCAACAAAATAAAAAGCTCGTATCATTGTTGTATGGTTGAATAAATGGCAGCGCCCTATGAAACACGCGTGTTGTTTGCGGCAGATTCAAATACCAAAGATGAACATGTGTGTGAGTCATTTGTTTATTAGTAAGCTCGGACACCAGTTTTTGTGTTTCATGCAGAAGTTCTGCAATGTCCAATTTTGTAACAAGATCGCAGTATATCTTTTAATTATTTAATTTGTGAAACATAAACCACACACGTACTTTCCAATCTGTTTGGAGAGCAACGTCTCCAAGACGTTCATTTAGCTGTTATAAAACATCTAATTGATTAAATAGATAGTAGTAATATAACTTCGCTAGGAGTTGATGTTGACATGCATGACATGCCTGATGCCTCATTATACAATTGTAGGTCACTATGCTATCGCTTCAGTTCAGTTTTTGTTGACATATCAAAGCTGCGTTTTCATTGGTCGCCTGAACCTAACTGCATCCTATCAGAATTTGAAAGCAAAAACACCTGTTCTGAAGTGCGATATGTCAAGGGTAGTAGGAAGAAAATCGGACTCTGTACCCTTGGCTAGCGAAATTGCAGCGGTACGTTCAAACGGGTTCTCTGAATGATAGACCGCGCCCTGGGAGGCAACGAGTGACGTCGGATCGAAAGGAACGTTGTATCCGGGTCACCCATCTCCGTGACCGCTTCCAAACTGCCTCCCAAACGACCAAGCTGTGTAACGACGTCAGCCACAATCGCAAAATGGACGTGAACTTGAAATTGCCCTTCAGGAGGAGTGGAGGAACATTCAGCCAGTTAGAATTCAGCGTCTGGATTGGTCCATGCCACGTAGTTGTCGTGCTTGTGTGAAGGCAAATGGTGGCCACATCAGATATTGAAAGTGTGAAAATGAATTTGGGGGTAGCGTTGAAACGTTTGTCTCGTACCCATTCACGGACAATCTTTGACTATTTCACTGGAAGGAAACGACTCTCGAAATGTATACCTTTGTAATGAAATAAAGATTTTTTTCTGTAAAATTTTTGTTACCATTAAATTTTGCATATTATAACAGTGTTGCGTTTTCATCGGTTTTTATATATGAACCGTCAGTATATTCACGATACATTTCACGGGGAAACTATATAGTATCTGTCATGATAATGCCATTTTTAAATTGCGAAACAGTATATTATGAGAGTACACTCATATTTTTGGGTTATATCTCCATAGCATGAAAAATATATTCAAATTAATCTTTATACTCCCATCAACTAAATCTATTAAAAATTCAAAATTCATTTTGGAACTCTTTTTTCTATGAAATCATCAAGTCATTTTATCAGCCAATCAGAAGCGGCATTACAAACGGCGACGCCATTTTTTCCTTAATGGGCTGATAAAGTAGATTTTTAAGCCAATGAAAATGCTTTTTACAGCCAAAATTGAATTATATATATATAAACATGGTTAAAACACCAATTATTCCTCAAATGATAAGAATCGTTTAAGCTCTGTCGGAAATTTTATTATATCCGTCTCATGTCTCCTTATAATGATAGTCTATAAACTATTCACGTTTTGGTCCCATTCTTGTCGTTCTAGTTAATAAAGAGAATCATAAATGGTAAAGCTGCAAACATTAAAGATTTCCCTTGGCAAGCGTCATTAAGGACGGCTATATCTTTTTGCGGCGCAGTCGTCATTTCATCAAAAACAGCTCTAACTGCAGCCCATTGTATCAAACCAAATGTGTAAGTATTTCAAACAAATCATAGATAAAATGTCTTCACCATATTTATACCAACTACAAGAAGTACTGTAAACCAAATTTATTTCGGAAGCAAATATGTAATATTTCCGCGAAACCACGTTTAACATATCGACATATACGCTATATGGGTTTGTAATGTAGTTGACATGAGTAGGACTACTCTTTAGTTATGTAGTAAGTCCAAAGGGTTCAGTTAATATTTCTGGTACCAGAAAACCATGTCGTTGTGTTTATTTGTTTTGACTATACAGAAACATACGGCCAGATCATTTTTACGGCGGTTGATTTTCTTCGAGTACTCCGGCTTTCCTCCACCAATAAACCTGGCATGTCCTTAAATGACCCTAGCTGTTAATAGGATGTTAAACTAACAAAGCCTTGCTATGGATTTTAGCGTTTGTACATTGCATGAGGCGAATGTGATATATTGGAATGTATTTCAATTATCAAAACTTTTCCTATTATATACTTCTAGGAACACTGAACATGAAACGAATACTAATTTTAAGAAAAATGTTCAGCCGTTGTTTTTGAGGCAATGCAAGCAAATTATTTATGCTATTATGTTTACTATTGTCTATAGCATGAACCATGAGCGCTGGTTTGAACGGATTCGACTTTACAAAACATACACAATGAATCTTTTTGATACTGTCATAAAAATGGCGGCTCTAAATTATAAAATGCAAATATAGCGTATATGGGGAATAACGTTGTAAAGAAGTTTAATTTTTTAAAAAGTGGTATTGCAATCTGACCTGAATAAAATAACTGAAATAAAGGAACTAATTTTTTGTGATGTCATGGAGAAAAGAGCGGGTTTAAACTGCAGTCCGAACGGCGCGATTTTTCTGAATGGCTGTTGAGCATGGATAAACATGACGGTCGTATAATTTTTACGGCAAATAACACACATAAATGATTGTGTCTGTCGTTCTGGTTGATTTCATTGTTCAAAGAAAAAGAAAATATTGCAAATATAAGGATTATTCTCTTACTTTCCTTATTTTATGAGATGATAAACTCAATGGAGCAGTCGGTAAATTTTACGTAAACGCTTGGCAATGTAATAGGTTAATTCTTGAGTAAAACATAATGGCGTGGTTATATGGTGACAGAAACATGAACCGAATCCTTACTAAACTGAAATGTACAATGTTTTTGCATATTTTGCCAAAATTTTCCTGTAGCAGGGCTTGTAAATAGTTTGAATATACGGTACCATGGTCCTGTGTCAGTTGTAAGAGGGCGCGTGTGTCTTGTCCACGTGTAGCTGTCGTGTATATTATGTCATTGTATGGAGCGCCTGTGTTGTGTTCCGTCTTTTTTAGATGGGTGGTCTGGATTAAGTTCCTGAGCCAAATATGTATGGTAGAGCTTAAGATTGGATTTGGAGGGGTTGACGGGGGATATTTTGTAAATAAATGTGTGATAGTCTCGTTGTTGTTGGGCCATATACATGTGTGTCTTTTGTAGTACATCGTTAAATATGTTCTTTGTATAGAGTTTTCATTCACCGATAAAAGTCAAGCGTAAACCCAAGAAACCTGGGTTGAAACACACACAAGTAGGGAGCCGGATTAAGTTTGTCGCTATATGCAAACTGGGCCCGCCTCGCTCCTGTCACATACCCAACAACACAACAATCTTCGAGTCAATAGTAATGCCTGATGCGTACACACGTTTTAGGCAACTAAATCATGTTCAAGTACATCTAAAAAGTTACATAAAGGTATACCAAATATCACTGATTTAAGCAGGGTCTTAAACTTTAATACGCCGATTCCGGGATACAAGGAACTCTTCTGGGTGGGAGGTAGAAAACGTTGATTTGGTCATGTGACCGCGAAAAATTTAGGGCACATTTTTTCCGTCATGGCGGTGACACTTATAGGCAGAGAATACCAATGTCCGGGTAAAGGTCATAGTCGGTAATACTTGCTCGATAACGGAACTAAGATAAACTGTTATGTTTTGTGTTTCTTATTTGTTATTGATTTTTGGGAAAATGCACCAAGGTAAGTTATGAAATATTTGTGAGTGAGACGTCAGATACCGCTGATTTCCAACTGCTATGCGACAGCTCCATTTGATGCTGTAATTTACATGTCATTTCCTTATGAAGTGTCTAAATTCAATTTTTGTGCATATTTAGATTAAATTTAATACAATATGTTCCGATAATTAATATTAATTGTTCTATCATGATATGTAATTTTCCACCCGTGTTCAATCATTACATATGCCGCCATTTTGTTTTCAAATGTGCCCTAAATTAAGTCACGTGGTGATGAAAGTCACATGACTAAACTGACTGAATGTTGTATCCCGGAATCGGCGTATTACATTATAATTTTAATAATTTGTAACTTACTTATTTACTTCAGCGTCCACGCCCTCAAAGTTGGATCGAGCTTTTATCACGGCGGTGGAGGAAAAACCTTCAAAGTGACTAGTATAATTACCGTAAGTATTTCGTCTTTGCATATTACAGAGTTATCTCTCTTGCGGGTAGTTATCGATCGTTACGTAAATATTTTGTGAGCGCAATTCACGTAGTTTTCTCAAAAAGTATGACGTTGCATTCGCAAACATATGACGTCTTAATCAATACCTTATCGCAAAGGGCAGATAACTCTGAAATATGCAAATACAGAATTAGTGTCACGTGAGGTTGGGTGATTTATTTCATTGGTTGGCTGATTATGTTATACGACTCGTTTGTAGTCGGAGGCTGTCTATGTATGACCCTAGCAGTTATAGGTCGTTAATACATAGATAGTTTGGGATTCGGGTGACTGCCTTCTTGGGGGATTTATGGTCCTATAATTCTCCCAGGATTGCAGACAAATTGAATAACGTGCGTTAGTAAGTGGTGGCGTCAATCGATGTTTGATGACGTTAACCACTTGTGACGTACATGTAACAATGAGAAAAATGTTGTTCGGGTCAGAATTTAAAATTTCGACCAATCAAAAGATCGGAAGGTGTTATTGAATATTAATACATTTATCCAACACCCAGCACAGTTATGGAATTGTCCGAGAGTGGAATAACACGACGTATTATGCAAGATATTCAACTATGAAATAATTAATTGTATATTGTCTTTTATGTTTGTAATGTCATGTTGTAATGAAAATCAATAACATGCAAATGCTAAAAAGAAACATTTTGAAAATTGCAATACTTAAAATTTGATAGGGACACTTAAGTGATTTTAATTCTGTTATATAACCATGAGGCAAAAATGGCATACATTCCTTATGAAAAACCATATTATTTTCTCACAAAAATAATTGACAAAATTTGTTTCATTGGTAAGTGTTTTGATTGATAGCGTTGAAATTCCAAATGATATAGCAATAAGATTAAGCATGTACAATATGTGCGCTGTACCCCACCCGAGCCAAAGTCACAAAAGCATTACATAACCATTGAGGAGTTGATGAAATTGGTTTTTAGACAGGAGCATGCACCTGTTGAGGTAAACACTCTACTGTAAACGTAATTTAGTAGTTGTGGGCAAAAGTTGCGTAACTCCACGAGCATGGGCCAGGGTTTTGCATACAAGACGTCCGACCACAAAGTGTAATGGCAAACACCGATGGATTTTGAACACTGCACACACATTTCACGACCATGGACTTTTTTGGCATATCACAGTATAACCAACTTATCTAATTTCATTAGAACTGGTTTATTTCCGTTATATGTGCAAATGTTAATATTCTCTTAGACTGAATTGTCCCTTTAAAACGACAAATACCTGCTCAAAATAATTTTTTGCATGAATTCCTTTGATATATTGGTTTTCCTTAAATTATGATGAATTGACTTGTGTCAACGTATTTCACTTTTACAGCATCCTGAGTACGACAGCCGCCCGACGCGTAATGATATTGCCATCTTAAAATTCAATGAACCCATCATAGGCAAGGCACTGGCTAAAGCTATTGCTATTCCGGAAGACGACTCTGATTTTAGTGGTCAGTCCTGTAATATTACCGGATGGGGTCAGATTAAAAAACATGGAGGTAAGGAAATATTTATCGCTATCAAATATTCCGTCCTTTTTATATTACAGTGTTATCTCCCTTGTGGATAGGTATTGATTGGTACGTCATTATTTTGTGAGCGCAATTTACATCGTTTTCTCCGATAATAATGAATTTTCGCTCGCACACACATGACGTCAAAATCAGTATCTACACGCAAGGGCAGATAACTCCGTAATATGCAAATACGGAAAACTGTATAGGTGTAATTTCCATGTGTGAAGTTTTTTGCTAGGAAGCTTTCAACGTGTTTGGGATCTGCTGACAGTGCAGTTATATCTTACATAAAAACGAACACTCCTGTAAGATTTTATTTTTGATATAATATATATATCTTTCTCTCATACTTCACCTCACATATCCATGGTTGATATGGAAAAGATCACTCTATCTTACATAGGAAGGAGGCGGCGGGTGGAGGTTGGGTTGTTAGGTAGCTCATACACAATTATTTTGATATCAATTAATGTGGCGTAAGCGCGACGTGCATGGTTGATGACGTCATCAATTTTGATGCATAACGACGCTCCTGTGATAATGGCGAGATAAACAAAGCACTATTAGGCATATTTGGTTCAAAATTCAATGTAGCAACCAGAATTTATTTTATATGACACATGAATACATATGATGAAAAAGTACCTGCACCAAACTTGTGTATGACATCATAGTTTTACGTGATGACGTCTTCAAAATGGGGGTTCTGCCTTTTTACTCTAAAATTATGACAAAATGTGTGATTTTGCACTGGTTTTCATTGAAAATAAATATGATCACATGTATATGCCATCATGAAACTTTTCGCAGAATGTGTTGATCACCATTGCACACATTTGCCCAAAATATTATGATGGCACATGCATGCGCTCATACTTTCCATGAATCAAATTAACATAAATGGCGGGAAGTTGGAATTCATATTGCAAAAAACAATGTCCAGAATGTCCCAAAAGTATACTTTAACAATAGTTAAGATTTTATTATTTCATTCTAAAATGATGTTATCTAAGTATGGATAACTTAAATTTATTGAATTTCGAAACCAAAAAGGTCCAAAAGTTCATATAGTCCTTTCATATTTGTTTCTTCTAAGTCTTGGAGAAAAATAATGATACTTGGATCTGTTCAGTGGACAAGTATATCTCAACCCTCGTCAAAGATTTTGAATGTCACCCCGGCAATCCTCTGGTTGACAAACTCGTGATGAGATATCCCTGTCCACATAGCACACCCATGTACTATTCTATTAATTTTCATTAATAGCAGATTAAGACTTTGAAGTACTCTACAAACAAAGTATCAAAATAAAGCTTACCACTGATACTTCCAAGACAAACTACCAAAAAAGTGAATTTTTACCTAGTACGAACAAACTCTGAAACGCTAATATGTACATTTTAAAATAGATCATCAGTATTACCCCGCATTACTCAGGTTTACGAAGGACAAATCAATCTTTGTTGATCTAGAAGTTGCAGCCCACCAATCAACTTCAGATGGCGTCAACAGTTGTATTGTCTCATGAAGATTGTAAGAAAAGATGGCGGAAAGTCTCCACAAAAGAAGTTTGTGTGTATACGAGACGTAACGGAGCCTGTTTTGTAAGTAAATCATCTACTTCCATTTCCGGCTGGTATTAATGAGGGAGTTTTATCTATATTATTTCCTTTTTGTTTTTTTGTTAAATGTATTAAGATATCTTAACAGACTATGTATTGTTAACAAACATGTGGATGTGCGAACATCAATTTTGGAATTAATGGTCAACAACTTAGTAATATATAAATAATATTGTTCTGATGAACATTGGCCAACTATTGAGTTCAAAGCTTTTAAAAGAGAAAAAAGACTTGGCAATTTTGGTGGTGATAGCAATACGATGTTTTGTATTCGTAGACTGAACTACATACATAATGATATTTAAAATGATCCATACAAACTGGAAGAAGTATTTCGTCTTTGCATATTACAGAGTTAGTTCACTTGCGGATAGGTATCGATTGTTATCGATCGTAAACATATGGCGTCACGGAAAGCTGAAGTTGGTTGCGAGTTCCTAGTTCCTAGTTCCGTTTAATAAACGGAACTAGGAACCAGACCCGAGTTCCGTTTAACTTAAACGGAACTAGGAACCAGACCCGAGTTCCGTTTAACTTAAACGGAACTAAGAACCAGACCCGAGTTCCGTTTAACAAAAATACTGGTCAACGAGCCGAGTTCCGTTTATTAGGATTTCTACCTCTAATTGCATGTTCAATTACATATTATATACGGGAATCGACCTTAAAGCTTACATTCATAATACAGAACAGAATTAATATCTATAACACAGATTTTCTTAAACGGATCTGACACCTAGACCTCAGTTCCGTTTAACTTAAACGGAACTAGGAACCAGACCCGAGTTCCGTTTAAGCTATACGGAACTAGGAACCAGACCCGAGTTCCGTTTAACAAAAATACTGGCAACGAGCCGAGTTCCGTTTATTAGGATTTCTACCTCTAATTGAATGTTCAATTACATATTATATATCGGAATCGAACTCTGAGCTTTCAGCAGCGATACGACACAGAATTAATCTCTATAACACAGATTTTCTTAAACGGATCTGACACCTAGACCTCAGTTCCGTTTAACTTAAACGGAACCAGGAACCAGACCCGAGTTCCGTTTAAGCTTAAACGGAACTAGGAACCAGACCCGAGTTCCGTTTAACAAAAGTACTGGACAACGAGCCGAGTTCCGTTTATTAGGATTTCTACCTCTAATTGCATGTTCAATTACATATTATATACGGGAATCGACCTTAAAGCTTACATTCATAATACAGAACAGAATTAATCTATAACACAGATTTCCTTAAACGGATCTGATATCTAGACCTCAGTTCCGTTTAACTTAAACGGAACTAGGAACCAGACCCGGTTACTAGGAACCAGGACCCCGAGTTCCGTTTAACAAAAATACTGGTCAACGAGCCGAGTTCCGTTTATTAGGATTTCTACCTCTAATTGCATGTTCAATTACATATTATATACGGGAATCGACCTTAAAGCTTACATTCATAATACAGAACAGAATTAATATCTATAACACAGATTTCCTTAAACGGATCTGATATCTAGACCTCAGTTCCGTTTAACTTAAACGGAACTTCCGTTTAAGCTTATACGGAACTAGGAACCAGACCCGAGTTCCGTTTAACAAAATACTGGCCAACGAGCCGAGTTCCGTTTATTAGGATTCCTATCTCTAACTGCATGTTCAATTACCTATTATATACAGGAATCGAACTTAAAGCTTCCATGAATAATACAGCACAGAATTAATCTCCTTAACACAAATTTCCTTAAACGATCTGACACCTAGACTCCAGTTCCGTTTAACTTAAACGGAACTAGGAACCAGACCCGAGTTCCGTTTAAGCAAATACGGAACTAGGAACCAGACCCGAGTTCCGTTTAAGCTTTAACGGAACTAAGAACCAGACCTGAGTTTCGTATAACCCCACGCTTGTATAAACATTTGTAAAGCTCATCTGACCTGAAGGGCCTGATATCGAATATATAATATATAAGTTATCTTATATAATTCGATTAAATTCTGGATGGACCTTGCTCCTTCAATAAATTTTAACTGGCTTGCCATATCATTTACTCATTTTAGCTCAACTTGTCCAAAGGACCGAGTTAAGTTATGCGATAGCGCGACGTGCGGCGTTTATGAATGAGACCGGAATTCCTTTGAAATTAATGGGAAATTCTAGGCACAGACAGACCGTTTAAGCCCAGTACATATAATTTTTACAGATATCTTTATCTAATCACCATGGTAAAAGGATTTTATTTTAAATTTTAAATCTAACAATGTTTACTCGAAATATTAAGATTTCCAGATTATTTTTCTCCATTTATTTTTATTTTTATGTGAAGGAGTATTTCAATTTTTTTTTTCTGATATTTTAATATTCTATTAAATTTGATGTGCATTTTTTTCTTGAAAATCTCCGTGAGTCAACAAAATAGATAACGAAGAATCACCTGTTTTATGAAGTAATTGTCACAAAAAACTCTTACAGTTGGAAATAGCAAAACAGGCTCCACGATTTGCTTAATTTAAATCTACATCATATAATGATGCTTTCAATATCATATGATTATGAGTGCAAATCAATAGTGGTAGAGAGTCAGTCCCAGCATTTTTACAATTTTGAATTCCTTTAAGGATGCTACCATCGCAATATGAGTACTATCCCATACTTAATTTCAGAGAAAAAGTCGTTTATATGGAAATAAACAAATTGACCCCTTTTGGCCCCGCCCCTCAGGCCCAAGGGGATAAGCCACACCCTTTTTATAATTTTGTATCCTCGCCCCATACAGATACTACCTTTGCAATATGAGTTGTTATATATCGTGCTTAGTTTTAGAGAAGAAGTCTTTTATAAGGAAATTAGAGTTTTTTCAATGTTAAGCCACTTTCATGATATAATACTTACTATAACTTTATAATTCAAATTCACTACATACACCAATTTTTATAGCCCTGAAAACATTATATTTGAGAATCCCGTCTCCCTACCGTACCCTATTTCGTACTCGACGAGAGTATATAGAATGATGTCCCTTCCTTAACACCTCTATGTAGCCACGAGGCCAAATGACTGAGGATGAAAGGGAGGGAGGACAGAAGAGTGGAACCCCATAAAGTCATTGTTAGTTTTACATCATGTAAATTGTTTTTACATTGAAAAACCTCAATTTCTTTACAGTAATACGCTACTATAACTTTAGTATGCGAATTTGTCTTTCTTACCGTAATGGCGAGTCCGAAGCCAGGCAGCCCAGTCAAATGGTAAATGTAGGGGACAGGCCCCAGGCAGAGAATATAAAACAGGGTTGAATGAACAAAGGTAAAAACGGATATACCTCTCCGTGGAAAGAGGTGCACCATTGTGAAACATGCTCGCATAAGTTTAAAGACCATACATGCATTTAATGTATACTGAGAGGAGGAACAGTGTCACAGACAGAAAACAGTCCATCAGAGTGGAAGGACAGAGACCGGAGGTGAAAGTAGACTGACCACGCCAAACGGCAGAAGACATTGATGTCCTGGTACAAGGACCTATTGCGGAGAGCCAGAGAAGTCGCAAGGGCTCTAACCTCATGAGCCCTCACCTTGCATTCCGCATGAGAATTGATCATTAGACGGCTCATAAGCAATCTTGATCACCTGACATATCAATGTGGAGATGGACTGGAAGGAGATATCCTGCTGACCCTGTTTAAAGGTCCCGACAGGAACAAAGCATCTGATAATTCTCCCCAGACTCAATAGAGACTGACAGGAAAGGGATTCTAATGGAATGGGGCGAAAAACCTGGTTCCCAATTCTTTGCCCAAATTTCAGGATCAGTGAGAAGGGTAACGGCAGAGCTAGCTCTTGCCCATGAAATACGCGAAGAGCGAAAAGACAATGTCCAGTTAAACATCTTATTACACGTGGGAATCATAATAAACGAACTCATTGGTCAGTAAAAGCACGTGAACTGAATATGGAATTTGATTGCGTTGGGTTAAAAGGAACTCGGGTCTAATTCCTAGATTCGTATGATCTTAAACGGAACTCGGGCATGGTTTTTCGACTCTGTTTCTACGCTATATTGAGTTTTTCTGTGATTATAAGTTCCTAAAGGTTCCGAAGACGATTACTGTTAAATACTAGAACATTGACACGTCAAAATAGGCCCCGCTCAAGGTGCTTTGCGATTAGGAAAAGTAATATCTTGACCATGAAATGTACAATTGAAGCTCTGATTTCGAAATGATTGATGACAGTATATATCACAAGATATCTTAGAGGATTCTTGGCGCGTACCAAAGAATGATGTATGTCTGAAGAAAGAGGAATATTTTCTCTGCTTTTTAAACAATAAATATTAAAATCCAAGATGACTGCCTCTTGGCCATCTTGTTGATAGATCGGTTCAAAAATGCCTTATACGCAACTAGGAACCTAGGGGAAACCAACCTCTGAAATTTCAGACAGATCCCTTTGGTGCTTAATAGAGATAAATATCTTCAACTACCAAAATCAAAATTGTTTCTCTGTCGGCCATCATATTGACCGATTGGCCCAAAAATGTAATATGCAGAACAAGGGCACTAAGGTAACCTACATCTGCAATTTAAGACTTCTTGGTAACAAAAAAAAAACTAAAAAAGGACAGGCGGACGGACGGACGGACGGACGTACAGACGGACGGACAGATAGACCGACAACCTGATTACTATAAGGCACCCGTATTGCGATACGGGACACTATTAAGCATCAGGATATTCATTAAAGTCTTTTTAAAGGCAATGTATAGGCCAACATCGGCTTGAACAGAACAGGTCTCGTTGTCGACTTCGTGTAAAGAAATCTACACTGAAATGATTTTTACTTTGATTACATGGTCCTGAAATTTCAAAGACAATTCCTGTAAAAATATATCTAAAAAAGTCACATCTATGCAAGTGTCGGGTCTAAACTGACCTCGAGTCTGGTTCCTAGTTCCGATCAAATAAACGGAACTCGAATATGGTTCCTAGTTCTGTTTGAGCTTAAACAGAACCCGGGTCTGGGTCCTAGTTCCGTTTAAATTAAACGGAACCAGGGTCTAGGTGTCAAACCCGTTGAAGAAATTCTATGTTGTATTATTCATGGAAGCTTTAAGTTCGCTTCCTGTATTACAATGGTAATTAAACATCTTATTAGAGGTAGAAATTCTAATAAATGGAACTCGGCTGGTTGACCAGTATTTGTGTTAAACGGAACTCGGGTCTGGTTCCTAGTTCCGATTTAGTTAAACGGAACTGGGGTCTAGGTGTCAAACCCGCTGAAGAAATTCTGTTATATAGAATAATTAAGTGTTGTATTATTCATGGAAGCTTTACGTTCGATCTCAGAATTATAATGGTAATTAAACATCTTATTACAGGTAGAAATTTTAATAAACGGAATCCGGCTGGTTGACCAGTATTTGTGTTAAACGGAGCTAGGGTCTGGTTCCTAGTTCCGTTTAAGCAAAACGGAACTGGGGTCTAGGTGTCAGATCCGTTTAAATAAAATCTGTGTTACAGAGATTAATTCTCTGTTGTATCATTCCTGAAAGCTCAGAGCTAGATTCCTTTATATCATTTGAATTTAATATCTTATACGATGCAGAAATCCTAATAAACGGAACTCGACTCATTGACCAGTATATTTGTGTTAAACGGAACTCAGGTCTGGTTTCTAGTTCCGTTTAAGTTAAACGGAACTAGGGCCTGGTTCCATTTTCCGTTTAAGTTAAACGGAACTCGGGTCTGGTTCCTAGTTCCGTTTAAGTTAAACGGAACTCGGGTCTGGTTCCTAGTTCCGTATAAGCTTAAACGGAACTCGGGTCTGGTTCGATTCCTGTATATAACATACGGAAACTTCCGCACGTTTTGTCAAATTAAAATGATGACGTAAGAATCCTTGAAGTTGAACTTTGGAATTTAATGATGATAACTTTGACTTGACGGATGGCTATTCTGGAGTGTCCAGAATATAGCCGTTGTGTTCCGTACAAAGTCGGAGACCTAACTGCTTTACAAATAAAATATTTCATGCTTAAATAATGTACATACAATAAAATTACAGAATTATGATTGACAGATATCGCTCATTGGCAGATTAATCAGCCATGGTCAGTGTCCTTTAGGCAATTAGGATGGCCGTGACATTAATCCGGTTACGTAATAGAACTTAATTGCCAGAGGATATACACAGTTATCACACATAAGGATTTTATCTCAAATGTCACAAACGTAAATATGATCAAGAATATAACCTTAGGAATGTCAAATTACACACAATAGTATTAACTGATAATTGATGTTAAAATTTAGCAACTATTAACGCAAAGTTCAAAGCACTTTAAAATTTATCACAAAATTCTTTGTGATATATATAATAGGTAATTGAACATGCAGTTAGAGATAGGAATCCTAATAAATGGAACTCCGCTCGTTGGCCAGCATGTATGTTAAACGGAACTCGGGTCTGGTTCCTAGTTCCGTTTAATGTTAAACGGAACTCGGGTCTGGTTCCTAGTTCCGTTTAAGTTAAACGGAACTGGAGTCTAGGTGTCAGATCCGTTTAAGGAAACTTGTGTTAAGGAGATTAATTCTGTGCTGTATTATTCATGGAAGCTCTAAGTTCGATTCCTGTATATAATAGGTAATTGAACATGCAGTTAGAGATAGAAATCCTAATAAACGGAACTCCGCTCGTTGGCCAGTATGTATGTTAAACGGAACTCGGGTCTGGTTCCTAGTTCCGTATAAGCTTAAACGGAACTCGGGTCTGGTTCCTAGTTCCGTTTAAGTTAAACGGAACTGGAGTCTAGGTGTCAGATCCGTTTAAGGAAACTTGTGTTAAGGAGATTAATTCTGTGCTGTATTATTCATGGAAGCTCTAAGTTCGATTCCTGTATATAATAGGTAATTGAACATGCAGTTAGAGATAGGAATCCTAATAAATGGAACTCCGCTCGTTGGCCAGCATGTATGTTAAACGGAACTCGGGTCTGGTTCCTAGTTCCGTTTAAGTTAAACGGAACTGGAGTCTAGGTGTCAGATCCGTTTAAGGAAACTTGTGTTAAGGAGATTAATTCTGTGCTGTATTATTCATGGAAGCTCTAAGTTCGATTCCTGTATATAATAGGTAATTGAACATGCAGTTAGAGATAGAAATCCTAATAAACGGAACTCCGCTCGTTGGCCAGTATGTATGTTAAACGGAACTCGGGTCTGGTTCCTAGTTCCGTTTAAGTTAAACGGAACTCGGGTCTAGTTCCTAGTTCCGTTTAAGTTAAACGGAACTCGGATCTGGTTCCTAGTTCCGTATAAGCTTAAACGGAACTCGGGTCTGGTTCCTAGTTCCATTTAAGTTAAACGGAACTGGAGTCTAGGTGTCAGATACGTTTAAGGAAACTTGTGTTAAGGAGATTAATTCTGTGCTGTATTATTCATGGAAGCTCTAAGTTCGATTCCTGTATATAATAGGTAATTGAACATGCAGTTAGAGATAGGAATCCTAATAAATGGAACTCCGCTCGTTGGCCAGCATGTATGTTAAACGGAACTCGGGTCTGGTTCCTAGTTCCGTTTAGGTTAAACGGAACTGGAGTCTAGGTGTCAGATCCGTTTAAGGAAACTTGTGTTAAGGAGATTAATTCTGTGCTGTATTATTCATGGAAGCTCTAAGTTCGATTCCTGTATATAATAGGTAATTGAACATGCAGTTAGAGATAGAAATCCTAATAAACGGAACTCCGCTCGTTGGCCAGTATGTTTGTTAAACGGAACTCGGGTCTGGTTCCTAGTTCCGTTTAAGTTAAACGGAACTCGGGTCTGGTTCCTAGTTCCGTTTAAGTTAAACGGAACTCGGGTCTGGTTCCTAGTTCCGTTTATTAAACGGAACTAGGAACTAGGAACTCGCAACCAACTTCAGCCCTCCGATTTGGATAGGGACTACATATTAAGTGGTGTAAAAATGGATTCGATTTATTCGACAATGAGCTAGACATGAACAATATTATTGATGTTGAAAATGACAATTATTCATCATGTGTTAAATACCATGACTTGGTTGAAAAACAAGTTCACACTGAGATTATCCATGGTAACTATGTTGTTTGTAGTGAAAAACCGCGAAATATCAGTGCTTTGGGCGCGATTCCAAAATCGGATAACAAAATACGTCTGATTCATGATGCGAGCAGGCCATCAGGTCTTTCTCTAAATGATCATATCACGACAGACTATTCCTGTTCATATATGGACCTCCGTGAAGTAGATAAACACATAACTCGGGGTTGCTACCTAGCCAAAGTTGACCTTAGTGCTGCATACAGGTCTGTACCTATTCATCCGTCAAACTATTCCGCCACAGGATTAAAATAAACATTTACAGGTGACTCATCTCCGACCTACCTTTACGATTCTCGGCTCCCTTTTGGGGTTGCTAAGAGCCCGCATATTTTTCAACGACTCAGCAGTGCAGTATGTCGGATTTTAAAGGCTAAATATGGTATTACTGTTATTGCGTACTTGGACGATTTCCTAATCTTTGGGAAGACTTTCTCGGCGTGTTCAAAAGCCCTCTATAGCCTGATCACTGTTTTACGCAGATTAGGTTTTTCCATAAACTACTCCAAAGTAGCAGGTCCAAATACTAGGATTTGTTTTCTTGGTATCATCATCGACAGCATCCAAATGACATTTGAATTACCACCAAACAAACTTGCAGAGTTCTCAACTCTTTTATTGTCGTATCAAAGAAAGCGCCGTGCTAGTAAAGCCCAACTCGAAACACTGTGTGGGAAGCTTAATTGGGCTGCTCAAGTAATTTGTGGTGGTCGCACATTTTTATGACGTATCACATCAGCATGAAAGATTCCATCAAACACCGTCACCACAAAGTGCTGCTATCCTCCGAGTTTTATCAGGACATATTCTGGTGGTCTACCTTCATTAGCCAGTTCAATGGTACATGCAAAATTCTAGACACAAAACCTGTAACTTCATTACAAACTGATGCCTGTGATCATGGTGCGGGAGGTTATTTTTGTGGAGACTATTATTATACTAATTGGAATCTTGATTTACCACCACTTAAATCAGAACACATTAATGTGAAGGAGCTAGTCGCTATTTACCTAGCAATTTGTCGCTGGTGTTCTCAATTAAAAGACAAAAAAGTACTTATCTACACAGACAATAGGTCCGCAGCAGCATGGATTAATAAAGGATCTTGTCGAAGCCACACAGGCATGTTTCTACTGCGAATTCTCTTCTGGTTTTGTGCCTTTTACAATTTCACTTTGAAGTGTGTGTACTTCCCCGGTGTATATAATGTGATTGCAGACACATGTTCTAGGTTACATGAGCCACAAAAACTGACACACCTGTACAATTTGATACCATCCCTCCAATTTGAACCATTCACAGTAGAGGAACTTACTCACCATATGTCTTTGTCGTTTGTGAATTACAGGTGGTTCAACAGCAGAGTCCCTCCATGGAGTGGCCGAAGACCTGAAAAGAAGGGCGTAGGCTAATTCTACGGCGGCGACGTATACTACACATCTGAGGTGCTATGTGGAATTCTGTGCGCAGTTTCGTCTAACACCTGTTCCAGCTGTGTCTACAACCTTACAGATGTATATCGCCTATCTGGTATCGGTAAAGCACTTTCGTTTTAGTACAGCTAGACAATACCTCAACATAATTACTCACTTTCACAAGTGTTCAAATTTATCTGATCCCCTAAAGGGAGATTACCACCTGCAAACGGAGTAATCCGGAGTTAAACGTGTGTTGGGTGTCGCGCAAAAGCCTGTTGATGTTATTACACCTCAAATTCTACAAGCAATACATTCAATTCTAAGTATGGACAACCTACAAGACATATCCTTTTGGTGTGCATGCTTAGTAGCTTTTTTTGGCCTACTACGACCAGGTAATGTGGTAGTTCGCCAAGCCTTCAACAAGGATAGAGATCTACGGAGAGTGGATGTTTTAGCCTATGAATGGGGGTTCATCATTTTTCTCCGTTGGACAAAGACAATTCAATATAGGGAGAAGGTAGTGGAAGTGTACCTCCCCAAATTAGAAAAATCTAGTGTATTATGTCTAGCAAGTGCTATTCTAGTATTATTACAGTTCTCCAAGTCTGCAGACCCTATGGGCCCTTTGTTTCTTCAGAACGATGGGTCGGCCCTGTGTTATAGAACGTTTCTCAGTTTGCTTCATGGCTGCTTGACAAAGGCCGGCATTCCATCCTCGAATATCAAAGGACATTCTTTCCGTAGAGGTGGAGCCACGTGGCTCAACAAACTAGGTGTTCCTGTGGACGTTATCAAGCATATTGGTCTTTGGTTCAGTGAAGCTGTCTCTAGATATATATAGAACATGACAATGATGTAAAATTGCGTACTATGCAAGAATTTACAAAATCAGTTGCGTTGAATTGATGTTTTGTGCAGAAGGTAACCACGCCTGGCTGCCTCCATATTTTTCCATTTGTACATATACTATAACCCCCCCCCCCTTTTTTTTTCTCCATAACCAATTACTTCATTAATCAACCAATTTTCACTGGGCTTGGGGTTTAAGTTTTTTTTTAGACATTTCAACTTTTCAATTTTTCTCTATATGAACAATTAATTTATTTTATTTTTACTGTCAATGGATATTGACTTGTAATAATTTTATGTGTAAATGTTTATTAAATTTGCCCAGTCTTTATGTTGGTTGGTTGCTGTTGTCATTTAGATAGCTTTACACTTAACATTTATATCGTACAAAACGTTAGGTAAACGTGTATGATAAATTTATATGCAAATGGCCTGTACCACTGCCATACATTACATTTGTTTTGTATAAGATGAAACACATATGATGTTAATCGGTTGGATTATCGGGTAAAATACAAGTAAGCCAATTTCATCTCGCTATCCTATAACAGTACGGGGAACACTGCTTTGATTAGCATTGCTCTGTTACTGTGCAAATTTAAAAGGATGTTTGAAGCTGTTTTCTGGCAGTAATAATAACAAAAAAAAATACTGTTGCATCAAAAAGTACTGGTACAATAATATCCTTACAACACTACACTGTAAAAAAATCAAAAAATCAAAAAATGTTATCAAAAAATGTTTTTGTGTTTTAGTAATTAATACTAAATTGTAATCATTTTTTCTGATATGGTAGCGACAGTTTGAACAGAAAAATATCCGTGATCACCCGTTAAACTGCATATTGAGAGAAAGCAATCAATAAATAAAGGAATGCATGAAATAGATAAATAGATAAAACAAAACTCACACAATCAGAAGTTACGAGTAACCTCCCTTCCAAAAACCCCAGGTTAACTTTAATTGATGATACCTTGTATGCCAATGAATTTTACTTATACATATTACATACTTATCACTTATGTAAGCTCAGCTATATGTAGATAATAGTATTATGGCAAAACAGCACTATATTGATTTTATCGGTTTCTATGATAAAAGACAACACAAAACTGAGTTCAAATATTTTTCTCTATTTCAACTAAGAACAAAAATATGCTAACATGTTAATCAAAGTTTAATTGTAAAGTACTTCGTAAAAATGAATTACAATAACAATGAATTGTATAACTTCAAGAATGCTAACAGAAAAAATATACAATTGATAATATGCGATAAATATACCGAATCTTAAAAACAACAGAAAACTGAGTTCAAATACTTCTTTCTATTTCAACTGAGAACAAAAATATGCTAAGATGTTCATCACAGTTTATTGTAAAGTACTTCGTAAAAATGAGTCACAATATGAATAAATTGTATAACTTGTAGAATGCTTAAAGAAACAATATACAATGGATAGTATGCGATAAATGTACCGAATCTTAATTCAGGTAGAAGTAAAAGAGTTTGTTTGTAAAACATGAAACAATGCAATATACTTTTGAAACAATCTACTCCGAATGGTTTTCTACTACTTCCTAGGCATATGTGCTTACAAATCCTATGAATCCAGTCACTAATGCAACTTAACTTTTACAATTATGAAATATTTTGATATTATTTAATACACTATCGTTTACATTTTAACATATGGAATAGCGACAAAGAATTAAAAAATAAATCAAATAAAAATGTATGTTTTGTTCTTCAATATTTTCTAATCTAATTTCGTAATTAATTCCAGAAGTGGACGACTTGTGGAATTATGTCGGGACATTTAACCACTCGGCCGCTAAATATACATTCTGTAATTATGCTCATATTATTGCAAAATTTATCAATTAATTATGCATAGAAACGGTGATTTATACCGTTAGATATCAACAAAAGCAATATCGTAATATCACATGAATTAAAAAAAAGTTTCTTAGAAGTATATGAAGCTGACTTAAGCTGTAGTAGCGATAGTGCATTTAAATAATCGTCTTAAGAAACAATGTCTAAATATCTAAATTGTTTCGATGATTGACATGCACAACTTTTTCCATCGAACGATCCGACATAAATTAGGAATGTTCAAGCTCATTTTATTTCTTCCAACTTAAGCCACAGACACGTAGGTTTCAAGATTTCCTCATCCTCCATTTTTGGTGGTATCTAAAACAGAGACAACCATAAAATGTTATTGCTTTAGAAGGTAATTATTTTTAAATCTTCATACTATTTCTGTTAAACATAATAAGAGATATATGATTATCTGTTTATCTGTTAGACAATAACCTGTTTATCGATAATATTAATTGTATGAATAAATTAGAAGTAAAATTAATTACATCGCTGAAAAACATTATTAATTAAGTGAATGAAAAATGACATACGTCAGTTTTACTGCCAACACTTATCCGGAAGTTGCGCACAAAGTCAGCAAGTGCCATCTTTGCCTCCAGTAAAGCCAGCCTCATACCAATACAATTCCGTGGACCGTGTCCAAATGGCATGTAATCCATGGGATCATATTTCGCCTTCTCAGTAGGTGCGAACCTTAAAGTGATAATAATAAAAATACATATCAAACAGACAGGTCTATATCTATGTTGTCAATATTAAATATTGTAAGAGTTAATATCTAAATGAAGACTATCGGCCGTATACGAGTTGAGTAAAGAAGACTACAATAACAGTTTAGAAATTGAGGCGAGTAGGGTAAACAAAAATCCCCGTCCTATGCGATTATGCAAATTTTCTAATGAGATTGAGGATGAAACCCACTTCATTTTTAAATGATCCATAAACAGTACAGCGAAAACAATTTTCTTTAGTAGTCATAAAGATGTAATTAACCACCATCTAACAGATTTTGAAAAATTCTTACAACTCTTGTCTTCGAATGATATAAAACTTCTACAGGATTTAGGCCTCTTTGTTAAAAAGTCATTTGAACTGAGGAAAGCTGGCTTGATGAATGTTTAAGTTGTTGTTTCGATCTACAGTGTGTTATGTACCTGTATGTTTTGTTATCGATCCCTTGTGTGTGGATGTAAGGAAGCAATAAGGTTTAATTGAATATTATACTTACAAAATGAGAACAAAACAATAAAAACAAATTATAGCAAAACGAAAATATCACAAAACTCCTCCATATTCCGTATAAATGAAATTGATTCAATTTATCCAAGTTAATCTACTGCTACATTATTGCAATATCTATACCTACATATACAAAACTAAAACATATTTAGTATTAATAAGATATATTTCAAGTTTCACTTTTACCGTCTACAGATATGCTTTTGACATGAACATAAATGGAAAAGTCAATGACAAAAATTTGCATGCTAAAATTGTGTCTTAAGATATGCTAACATTTATTTTTAACAGTTCTCTTGTGTATACCATAGTGTTTAAATACGACATAGTTAATTCATCAGAAATAATAAATACAGCTTGTAAAACTATACATATCATTAATGGACCTTGGCTGAGGTACATATGGTGTTATAACGTCCTAGGAGTGACGTCACAATACGAATTTCGACTCGGTGTTTGAAACAATGGAAACACCGAGTCAATATCTTAAATATCGCCCTCCACGTGAGAGTGTAATTAGCCAATGAGAATGATAGAAAATTGTAGGATGTCTAATACGCATGTATATATATGTAAAACATAAATCCTTTTACCCCTATAAAATATGCATGGCATCAACATCAAATAAAAGAAATAAATCAAAATAAATTAAATCTTCTATTGTTTTAGCAACTATAATAATGCACTGATGTCAATTTTTTAATGTCATCGGGATGTGAAAAAAGAGTCACACCAATGCTTTTAACTATTTTAAGACTATTTAGTAAACGAAATAAGCTTAATATACGATTCATTTGACTTTTCCGGGGAGTAGTGTTTCGCTTTTGTGATGTTACGATACCGTCGGTTTTCGCGCTTTTCTCGGACAAATTAATTATGAAGGATTACTAGTTCATGAACATCAACCTCTCTTCTAACTCCATATGACGTTACAATTTTCCAAGAAAATTTTTCATCAAACACGTGGCCTGAAACGATAGCATTTGGACTATGTGCTAATCTTAAATAATATATACCTCTCTGGATTGAAGACGTCAGGCTTTTCCCAAACTTCTGGATCATGCTGCATTGCGTATACTGGCACAGAGACACTCATTCCGACTGGAATCGTAATGTCCTTTACCTTGGTGGTCTTAACGCACACTCTCTCAAATCTACAAATAATGTGTTATCTATATATTTTTCTGCAAAATCGTTCCGAATTTTATAATGTAAGATTTATTATCAATTACATTAATGCAATCTTAATTGAAAGCTCTAATCAAAATATGAATATGTTCATACAGACATGTTGCGACAAATACACGTTATGATTTTATAGATTATCTCTTATATAAAATCGTATTCAAAATTAATTTCAAGGTGAAAAAAATTACACATAAAGTCGGGCACCCACCTCATTGCTGGCGGGTACATCCTTAGAGTCTCATTTATACACATATCCAGGTACTGTAGCTTCTGAGCGTTCTCGTAATCGATATTTTCCTTTAAAAGAAAATACATAATCAGCGTATATTCACACGATCAAAATTTATTATTTTTATTAATGAAAAATAAAGAAACTGTAGTGTATCCTATTCAAACACATGTAGACCATTTGGTTAATTATTTTTCAAAACTTTGTTTTTAGAATTTACGAGACTGTTTTATTCTTAATGACTTCTAAACTATGATTGCCGCTTCTTATTTGGCCTTTTAGAAAATGATGTAATCCAAAGTGCAACTAGCGATACGGAATTGGCCCTATGTATTTTTTATAACTTCAGACTAAGATGTATATAGCTAGCGTTACAATGGTGCCTTCTGTTTTCAAAAGCGGTTACATCAGTTGAACATATGCAATTATCACAGCTGTTTACCGCTCCGAGTTCCTTTTCGAGTTCCCGACGCAGTTTGTCCTGACAATCTGGATTGGTGGCGAGGTTGTACACAGTCATTGTAAGGGTGATGGACGTAGTTTCGTAACCGGCAGCGAAGAATAGTTCAGCATTCCCCAGGATTGATTCGAATGTTTATTCCTAACATCAATAAATCAAATATGAACATACATTGTAAAAAAGTGGGAGAAGACGGTATGTAAATATTTTGAACGTAACGACATGGATGTTATGATGTTGATGAAGAAACACACTTTTTTTCTTACTCATGTGACTTTATCACAACAAGTATGTAGATAACCTATCTCGGGTGATAGGGTAAACGATATATTGTAGAATGTAATGTAATATAATATTATTTATCGCACCTCGGACAGAAATGTGCCCAAATGACTGGCGGAGAGCCGCCATGGTGTGACCTTCTAACCACTTTATAGGGTCAGTAAATTTTATTATGGATGCAATATGGCTGGCTGTCGCCTTCGCTTCAAAATTTTAACACATTCTCTTCCAGTAAATACATCATATTATTACCGTAAAAATCATCTAATACTTGGAGGGATTCGTACAAGTGAATCCTCACTCTACAATCAATTCATCGGCATGACTTTTGAGTGATTGTCTCAGCGAGAATGCAAAGATGATCAAGGAGATTGCTCTTTAAATGTTTGATGGATGTTTGTGTCACTTTTGTTTGTGATGCGTCGATGGTTTGTATCATTCGCCAGCATGATTCAAGTTTGATGTCAGATTATTGACAAAACAAAAAGGAAACACAGACCAAATGAAAAAAAAAATTATGGTCCTCGATGCGATAATTACGTTATATAGTCAGTTACTCACCCCCTATAAAGGCATAGAGAGTCATAAAGAAGTATAAGAGGCTCGAGTTACGCCCTTGCTCTCTATAAATCTCACTGACCCTATTTGCCTTTATAGACTATATAACTAATAATATACTGACATTTATAATTCTTATATTAGATACAATAATTATTATAAAATGTTTGCTTCGTGCTGTAAGTAATATAGAAATACATGGAAAATGGCTCGACTACTTCTTCCCGAAGAGATCGACGTCGGGGTGTTTTTACGTCACAATAGAAATATCGCCCGGTAGTGACATCACAAAAATAATGTTGACCCGGTAATTATAAAAATAGTAACATTCATCGAGTCAATATGCTTTCTAAAGATGGAAACATCGAGTCAAAATGTCGAATATCGACCTCCACAAAAGAGTATATTAACCAATGAAAATAGTGGAAAATTGGAGCTATCTAATATATGTGATATATATTATAAACATAAAGTAATTAAATCATATCAAGTGGACCCGATGGCAGCCTCTACATCTGGGTCTCGAGTTGGGAACCTATGAGAGGTAGTTGACACATGTCGGTGTTTTTTTTCTCTTGACTTCCTTTACCTCTTAAATCCTTAAATCCTTAAAAAAATACTGACTGGTTAATGAAAAAGTGACGATATAAGCTACAGATAAATATGTCTATAAAGATCATCCAATGGACCAGACAAAAAGAGTGTTTATAGCAAACTGATCTTTCTTCACAGCCCAAATTTTGTTGGAATTTACCTCTTGCAGACCTTGACAATGAAAGTGGACTTGTTATATAGATGGTCTTTATAAAGAGGTGACCACCAAGGAAGGTGTGGATGTACATCAATGTATTAGATATGCTCCAATTTTCAGACACTTTCATTGGCTGATACACTGTCACGTGGAGGGCGATATTTAGCATATCAACTTGATGTTTCCATTTTTAGAAAGCATACTGACTCGATGTTTCCGTTTTTTGGAAACACCGAATCAATATTTCCTATTGTGACATCACAACCGAGTCGATATTCCTATTAAATGTGTATCAAATATATATCAATTATGGACCTTTGTTGATGTCAATGTGGTGTTATATTGCCCTTGTAGAATTTCGATCTTGGGCTTCCCCCTCGGTCATTATTTATTCTACTCGGGTAATATAACACCACATTGACCTCAACAAGGGTCCATAATTGAAATATATTTGATACACATTCATCGTAATCATCGTAAATAGAATAAGATAATGTTTTGAGACGTATGGCACTAATAGAAATCACCTTTCTGTTTAGAATCCCAGTGATTGGCAGTGTCATTGGTATCCTCTGATTTATTTCCATCCTCCTTGGAGTCTATCATCAATTGGAGGAAATCCGAACGACTTGTCTGTAACGTTAGCAACAATTGATTGTTCAGAGTAAATTGGATATTAGTAAACAATCATTACCATATGAATAGGCCAAGACACGATGTGGAATCAGATTTTTGTTATCCCTAGTCATACAGAAACAAGTTAACAATATCATAAAAAAATAAACTCAGCATGTATCTATGGTATTAATCTTTCAAGCTTTATATATGGAATGGGTAACATAAGAGGGTGATTTGGTATCCTGCAAACAACATTCAGGATGTATGATCATGCATCATCCATCATTGTAACACACAGAATCTATT